>NW_027672300.1:0-103000 GCF_964165515.1 Mesoplodon bidens | reverse complement strand
CTTTGACCCACGCTGCCTTGGACCTGCGGCCTTTCGATCTGTGTGACGAGAAACAGAGAGCTTGAGCTCGATCCTAGTCGTCCCATATGTTTTACCTATTCACTATTAATCCTTAGTGAATCTCTTCAAACCCTGTTTTCCAAAGGGTCCACAAAGCACTCTCCATTTGCCTTCCTTCGGTCTTTGGGGCTTCCCGGTGCTGTAAAATGTAGGTACTTCTGTTGTTCACATTGATACCTTCTAGTGGCTTCCGAAAACGGGGAACGTTTTCAGGTCAGTGTTCAAGCCCTATTCTTCACAAGGACCACACAGCTTTCCCCCTGCGCGTCCGAACTGAGTTTTGTACTTCCCAGATGCGGTAGAAGGGAGATACATCTGCTGTTCACATTTACAGCCTCTAGTGCCTTAAGAAAAGAAGGTCTCCATTGCCCTTCTTTTGGCATATAGTTCTCAACTGAACATGGCTTACAGGTCCCAGAAGTGTCGGGCACTCCGTCGCCCTCATCTTAGAATCTAGTGCACAGCCTAGTGGTCTAAGACACTGTTAACGCTTGCTGGAGATTAAGCACCGCTTTGACCCAGGCTGCCTTGGACCTGGGGCCTGCCTATTTCTGTGACGAGAAATGGATTGGGTTAAGAAGAGGAGATACGGAACAACAGTGTTTCCCTGCTACATTTGAAACTGCAACGCTGTAATTCCAGTGAGGAAAAAAACGTTTTCCTTCAAGCTCTTTCCCAATGGGAGCACAGAGCATTCTCCCTGCACTTTCCCTTTCACTTTTGTAATTCCCAGGTGCGGTAGAAGGGAGATACATCTGTTGTTCATATTTACACGTTCTACTGGCTTAAGGAAAGAAGGTCTCCGTTGCCCTTCTTGTGGCATATAGCTCTCCTGAGCTGAACGTGGCTTACAGGTCCCAGAAGTGATGGGCAGTCCTTCGCCTACATCTTAGAATCTAGTGCACAGCCTAGTGGCCTAGGACGCTATAAACGCTTGCTGGAGTTTAAGCACCGCTTTGACACAGGCTGCCTTGGATCTGGGGCCTGCCTATTTCTGTGACGAGAAATGGATTGTGTTAAGAAGAGAAGATATGGAACAACAGTGTTTCCCTGCCACAATTGAGCCTGCAACGCTCTAAATCCCAGTGAGGAAATAAAGTTTCCCTTCAAGCTCTCTTTTCCAAAGGGAACACAGAGCATTCTCCCTGCACTTTCCTTTTGAGTGCTGTACTTCCCAGGTGCAGTAGAAGGGAGATACTTTGGCTGTTCACATTTACACGTTCTAGTGGCTTAAGGAAAGAAGGCCTCCATTGCCCTTCTTTCGGCATATAGTTGTCCTCAACTGAAAGTGGCTTACAGGTCCGAGTAGTGTCAGGCAGTCTGTCGTTTACATGTTGCATCCTAGTGCAGAGGCACATGGCCTAAGACACCGAAAAGCTTCCTGCATTTAAAGCACCGCTTTGAACCACGCTGCCTTGGACCTGCGGCCTTTCTATCTGTGTGACGAGAAACAGAGAGCTTGAGCTCGATGCTGGTCGTCCCATATGTTTTACCTATTCACTAATAATCCTTAGGGAATCTCTTCAAACCCTGTTTTCCAAAGGGACCACAAAGCACTCTCCATTTGCCTTCCTTCGGTCTTTGGGGCTTCCCGGTGCTGTAAATGTAGGTACTTCTGTTGTTCACATTGACACCTTCTAGTGGCTTCCGAAAACGCTGAACGTTTTCAGGTCAGTTTTCAAGCCCTATTCTCCACAAGGACCACACAGCTTTCCCCCTGCGCGTCCGAACTGTGTTTTGTACTTCCCAGGTGCGGTAGAAGGGAGATACATCTGCTGTTCACATTTACAGCTTCTAGTGGCGTAAAAAAAGAAGGTCTCCTTTGCCCTTGTTTTGGCATATAGTTCTCCTCAACTGAACGTGGCTTACAGTTCCCAGAAGTGAAGGGCTGTCCTTCGCTTACATCTTAGAATCTAGTGCACAGCCTAGTGGCCTATGACATCATAAACGCTTGCTGGACTTTAAGCACCGCTTTGACCCAGGCTGCCTTGGACCTGGGGCCTGCCTATTTCTTTGACGAGAAATGGATTGGGTTAAGAAGAGGAGATACGGAACAGCAGTGTTTCCCTGCCACAATTGAGCCTGCAACGCTCTAAATCCCAGTGAGGAAATAAAGTTTCCCTTCAAGCTCCCTTTTCCAAAGGGAACACAGAGCGTTCTCCCTGCACTTTCCTTTTGAGTTCGGTACTTCCCAGGTGCGGTAGAAGGGAGATACTTTTGCTGTTCACGTTTACACGTTCTAGTGGCTTAAGGAAAGAAGGCCGCCATTGCCCTTCTTCTCGCATATAGTTGCCCTCAACTGAAAGTGGCTTACAGGTCCGAGTAGTGTCAGGCAGTCTGTCGTTTACATGTTGCATCCTAGTGCAGAGGCACATGGCCTAAGACACCGAAAAGCTTCCTGCATTTAAAGCACCGCTTTGAACCACGCTGCCTTGGACCTGCGGCCTTTCTATCTGTGTGACGAGAAACAGAGAGCTTGAGCTCGATGCTGGTCGTCCCATATGTTTTACCTATTCACTAATAATCCTTAGGGAATCTCTTCAAACCCTGTTTTCCAAAGGGACCACAAAGCACTCTCCATTTGCCTTCCTTCGGTCTTTGGGGCTTCCCGGTGCTGTAAATGTAGGTACTTCTGTTGTTCACATTGACACCTTCTAGTGGCTTCCGAAAACGCTGAACGTTTTCAGGTCAGTTTTCAAGCCCTATTCTCCACAAGGACCACACAGCTTTCCCCCTGCGCGTCCGAACTGTGTTTTGTACTTCCCAGGTGCGGTAGAAGGGAGATACATCTGCTGTTCACATTTACAGCTTCTAGTGGCGTAAAAAAAGAAGGTCTCCTTTGCCCTTGTTTTGGCATATAGTTCTCCTCAACTGAACGTGGCTTACAGTTCCCAGAAGTGAAGGGCTGTCCTTCGCTTACATCTTAGAATCTAGTGCACAGCCTAGTGGCCTATGACATCATAAACGCTTGCTGGACTTTAAGCACCGCTTTGACCCAGGCTGCCTTGGACCTGGGGCCTGCCTATTTCTGTGACGAGAAATGGATTGTGTTAAGAAGAGGAGATACGGAACAACAGTGTTTCCCTGCTACATTTGAAACTGCAACGCTGTAATTCCAGTGAGGAAAAAAACATGTCCCTTCAAGCTCTTTTCCAATGGGAGCACAGAGCATTCTCCCTGCACTTTCCCTTACACTTTTGTAATTCCCAGGTGCGGTAGAAGGGAGATACATCTGTTGTTCATATTTACACGTTCTACTGGCTAAAGGAAAGAAGGTCTCCGTTGCCCTTCTTGTGGCATATAGTTCTCCTGAGCTGAACGTGGCTTACAGGTCCCAGAAGTGATGGGCAGTCCTTCGCCTACATCTTAGAATCTAGTGCACAGCCTAGTGGCCTATGACACTATAAACGCTTGCTGGAGTTTAAGCACCGCTTTGACACAGGCTGCCTTGGATCTGGGGCCTGCCCATTTCTTTGACGAGAAATGGATTGGGTTAAGAAGAGGAGATACGGAACAGCAGTGTTTCCCTGCCCCAATTGAGCCTGCAACGCTCTAAATCCCAGGGAGGAAATAAAGTTTCCCTTCAAGCTCCCTTTTCCAAAGGGAACACAGAGCGTTCTCCCTGCACTTTCCTTTTGAGTGCTGTACTTCCCAGGTGCGGTAGAAGGGAGATACTTTTGCTGTTCACGTTTACACGTTCTAGTGGCTTAAGGAAAGAAGGCCGCCATTGCCCTTCTTCTGGCATATAGTTGCCCTCAACTGAAAGTGGCTTACAGGTCCGAGTAGTGTCAGGCAGTCTGTCGTTTACATGTTGCATCCTAGTGCAGAGGCACATGGCCTAAGACACCGAAAAGCTTCCTGCATTTAAAGCACCGCTTTGACCCACGCTGCCTTGGACCTGCGGCCTTTCGATCTGTGTGACGAGAAACAGAGAGCTTGAGCTCGATCCTAGTCGTCCCATATGTTTTACCTATTCACTATTAATCCTTAGTGAATCTCTTCAAACCCTGTTTTCCAAAGGGTCCACAAAGCACTCTCCATTTGCCTTCCTTCGGTCTTTGGGGCTTCCCGGTGCTGTAGAATGTAGGTACTTCTGTTGTTCACATTGATACCTTCTAGTGGCTTCCGAAAACGGGGAACGTTTTCAGGTCAGTTTTCAAGCCCTATTCTTCACAAGGACCACACAGCTTTCCCCCTGCGCGTCCGAACTGAGTTTTGTACTTCCCAGATGCGGTAGAAGGGAGATACATCTGCTGTTCACATTTACAGCCTCTAGTGCCTTAAGAAAAGAAGGTCTCCATTGCCCTTCTTTTGGCATATAGTTCTCAACTGAACATGGCTTACAGGTCCCAGAAGTGTCGGGCACTCCGTCGCCCTCATCTTAGAATCTAGTGCACAGCCTAGTGGTCTAAGACACTGTTAACGCTTGCTGGAGATTAAGCACCGCTTTGACCCAGGCTGCCTTGGACCTGGGGCCTGCCTATTTCTGTGACGAGAAATGGATTGGGTTAAGAAGAGGAGATACGGAACAACAGTGTTTCCCTGCTACATTTGAAACTGCAACGCTGTAATTCCAGTGAGGAAAAAAACGTTTTCCTTCAAGCTCTTTTCCAATGGGAGCACAGAGCATTCTCCCTGCACTTTCCCTTTCAGTTTTGTAATTCCCAGGTGCGGTAGAAGGGAGATACATCTGTTGTTCATATTTACACGTTCTACTGGCTTAAGGAAAGAAGGTCTCCGTTGCCCTTCTTGTGGCATATAGTTCTCCTGAGCTGAACGTGGCTTACAGGTCCCAGAAGTGATGGGCAGTCCTTCGCTTACATCTTAGAATCTAGTGCACAGCCTAGTGGCCTATGACGCTATAAACGCTTGCTGGAGTTTAAGCACCGCTTTGACACAGGCTGCCTTGGATCTGGGGCCTGCCTATTTCTGTGACGAGAAATGGATTGTGTTAAGAAGAGAAGATATGGAACAACAGTGTTTCCCTGCCACAATTGAGCCTGCAACGCTCTAAATCCCAGTGAGGAAATAAAGTTTCCCTTCAAGCTCTCTTTTCCAAAGGGAACACAGAGCATTCTCCCTGCACTTTCCTTTTGAGTGCTGTACTTCCCAGGTGCAGTAGAAGGGAGATACTTTGGCTGTTCACATTTACACGTTCTAGTGGCTTAAGGAAAGAAGGCCTCCATTGCCCTTCTTTCGGCATATAGTTGTCCTCAACTGAAAGTGGCTTACAGGTCCGAGTAGTGTCAGGCAGTCTGTCGTTTACATGTTGCATCCTAGTGCAGAGGCACATGGCCTAAGACACCGAAAAGCTTCCTGCATTTAAAGCACCGCTTTGAACCACGCTGCCTTGGACCTGCGGCCTTTCTATCTGTGTGACGAGAAACAGAGAGCTTGAGCTCGATGCTGGTCGTCCCATATGTTTTACCTATTCACTAATAATCCTTAGGGAATCTCTTCAAACCCTGTTTTCCAAAGGGACCACAAAGCACTCTCCATTTGCCTTCCTTCGGTCTTTGGGGCTTCCCGGTGCTGTAAATGTAGGTACTTCTGTTGTTCACATTGACACCTTCTAGTGGCTTCCGAAAACGCTGAACGTTTTCAGGTCAGTTTTCAAGCCCTATTCTCCACAAGGACCACACAGCTTTCCCCCTGCGCGTCCGAACTGTGTTTTGTACTTCCCAGGTGCGGTAGAAGGGAGATACATCTGCTGTTCACATTTACAGCTTCTAGTGGCGTAAAAAAAGAAGGTCTCCTTTGCCCTTGTTTTGGCATATAGTTCTCCTCAACTGAACGTGGCTTACAGTTCCCAGAAGTGAAGGGCTGTCCTTCGCTTACATCTTAGAATCTAGTGCACAGCCTAGTGGCCTATGACATCATAAACGCTTGCTGGACTTTAAGCACCGCTTTGACCCAGGCTGCCTTGGACCTGGGGCCTGCCTATTTCTGTGACGAGAAATGGATTGTGTTAAGAAGAGGAGATACGGAACAACAGTGTTTCCCTGCTACATTTGAAACTGCAACGCTGTAATTCCAGTGAGGAAAAAAACATGTCCCTTCAAGCTCTTTTCCAATGGGAGCACAGAGCATTCTCCCTGCACTTTCCCTTACACTTTTGTAATTCCCAGGTGCGGTAGAAGGGAGATACATCTGTTGTTCATATTTACACGTTCTACTGGCTAAAGGAAAGAAGGTCTCCGTTGCCCTTCTTGTGGCATATAGTTCTCCTGAGCTGAACGTGGCTTACAGGTCCCAGAAGTGATGGGCAGTCCTTCGCCTACATCTTAGAATCTAGTGCACAGCCTAGTGGCCTATGACACTATAAACGCTTGCTGGAGTTTAAGCACCGCTTTGACACAGGCTGCCTTGGATCTGGGGCCTGCCCATTTCTTTGACGAGAAATGGATTGGGTTAAGAAGAGGAGATACGGAACAGCAGTGTTTCCCTGCCCCAATTGAGCCTGCAACGCTCTAAATCCCAGGGAGGAAATAAAGTTTCCCTTCAAGCTCCCTTTTCCAAAGGGAACACAGAGCGTTCTCCCTGCACTTTCCTTTTGAGTGCTGTACTTCCCAGGTGCGGTAGAAGGGAGATACTTTTGCTGTTCACGTTTACACGTTCTAGTGGCTTAAGGAAAGAAGGCCGCCATTGCCCTTCTTCTGGCATATAGTTGCCCTCAACTGAAAGTGGCTTACAGGTCCGAGTAGTGTCAGGCAGTCTGTCGTTTACATGTTGCATCCTAGTGCAGAGGCACATGGCCTAAGACACCGAAAAGCTTCCTGCATTTAAAGCACCGCTTTGACCCACGCTGCCTTGGACCTGCGGCCTTTCGATCTGTGTGACGAGAAACAGAGAGCTTGAGCTCGATCCTAGTCGTCCCATATGTTTTACCTATTCACTATTAATCCTTAGTGAATCTCTTCAAACCCTGTTTTCCAAAGGGTCCACAAAGCACTCTCCATTTGCCTTCCTTCGGTCTTTGGGGCTTCCCGGTGCTGTAGAATGTAGGTACTTCTGTTGTTCACATTGATACCTTCTAGTGGCTTCCGAAAACGGGGAACGTTTTCAGGTCAGTTTTCAAGCCCTATTCTTCACAAGGACCACACAGCTTTCCCCCTGCGCGTCCGAACTGAGTTTTGTACTTCCCAGATGCGGTAGAAGGGAGATACATCTGCTGTTCACATTTACAGCCTCTAGTGCCTTAAGAAAAGAAGGTCTCCATTGCCCTTCTTTTGGCATATAGTTCTCAACTGAACATGGCTTACAGGTCCCAGAAGTGTCGGGCACTCCGTCGCCCTCATCTTAGAATCTAGTGCACAGCCTAGTGGTCTAAGACACTGTTAACGCTTGCTGGAGATTAAGCACCGCTTTGACCCAGGCTGCCTTGGACCTGGGGCCTGCCTATTTCTGTGACGAGAAATGGATTGGGTTAAGAAGAGGAGATACGGAACAACAGTGTTTCCCTGCTACATTTGAAACTGCAACGCTGTAATTCCAGTGAGGAAAAAAACGTTTTCCTTCAAGCTCTTTTCCAATGGGAGCACAGAGCATTCTCCCTGCACTTTCCCTTTCAGTTTTGTAATTCCCAGGTGCGGTAGAAGGGAGATACATCTGTTGTTCATATTTACACGTTCTACTGGCTTAAGGAAAGAAGGTCTCCGTTGCCCTTCTTGTGGCATATAGTTCTCCTGAGCTGAACGTGGCTTACAGGTCCCAGAAGTGATGGGCAGTCCTTCGCTTACATCTTAGAATCTAGTGCACAGCCTAGTGGCCTATGACGCTATAAACGCTTGCTGGAGTTTAAGCACCGCTTTGACACAGGCTGCCTTGGATCTGGGGCCTGCCTATTTCTGTGACGAGAAATGGATTGTGTTAAGAAGAGAAGATATGGAACAACAGTGTTTCCCTGCCACAATTGAGCCTGCAACGCTCTAAATCCCAGTGAGGAAATAAAGTTTCCCTTCAAGCTCTCTTTTCCAAAGGGAACACAGAGCATTCTCCCTGCACTTTCCTTTTGAGTGCTGTACTTCCCAGGTGCAGTAGAAGGGAGATACTTTGGCTGTTCACATTTACACGTTCTAGTGGCTTAAGGAAAGAAGGCCTCCATTGCCCTTCTTTCGGCATATAGTTGTCCTCAACTGAAAGTGGCTTACAGGTCCGAGTAGTGTCAGGCAGTCTGTCGTTTACATGTTGCATCCTAGTGCAGAGGCACATGGCCTAAGACACCGAAAAGCTTCCTGCATTTAAAGCACCGCTTTGAACCACGCTGCCTTGGACCTGCGGCCTTTCTATCTGTGTGACGAGAAACAGAGAGCTTGAGCTCGATGCTGGTCGTCCCATATGTTTTACCTATTCACTAATAATCCTTAGGGAATCTCTTCAAACCCTGTTTTCCAAAGGGACCACAAAGCACTCTCCATTTGCCTTCCTTCGGTCTTTGGGGCTTCCCGGTGCTGTAAATGTAGGTACTTCTGTTGTTCACATTGACACCTTCTAGTGGCTTCCGAAAACGCTGAACGTTTTCAGGTCAGTTTTCAAGCCCTATTCTCCACAAGGACCACACAGCTTTCCCCCTGCGCGTCCGAACTGTGTTTTGTACTTCCCAGGTGCGGTAGAAGGGAGATACATCTGCTGTTCACATTTACAGCTTCTAGTGGCGTAAAAAAAGAAGGTCTCCTTTGCCCTTGTTTTGGCATATAGTTCTCCTCAACTGAACGTGGCTTACAGTTCCCAGAAGTGAAGGGCTGTCCTTCGCTTACATCTTAGAATCTAGTGCACAGCCTAGTGGCCTATGACATCATAAACGCTTGCTGGACTTTAAGCACCGCTTTGACCCAGGCTGCCTTGGACCTGGGGCCTGCCTATTTCTGTGACGAGAAATGGATTGTGTTAAGAAGAGGAGATACGGAACAACAGTGTTTCCCTGCTACATTTGAAACTGCAACGCTGTAATTCCAGTGAGGAAAAAAACATGTCCCTTCAAGCTCTTTTCCAATGGGAGCACAGAGCATTCTCCCTGCACTTTCCCTTACACTTTTGTAATTCCCAGGTGCGGTAGAAGGGAGATACATCTGTTGTTCATATTTACACGTTCTACTGGCTAAAGGAAAGAAGGTCTCCGTTGCCCTTCTTGTGGCATATAGTTCTCCTGAGCTGAACGTGGCTTACAGGTCCCAGAAGTGATGGGCAGTCCTTCGCCTACATCTTAGAATCTAGTGCACAGCCTAGTGGCCTATGACACTATAAACGCTTGCTGGAGTTTAAGCACCGCTTTGACACAGGCTGCCTTGGATCTGGGGCCTGCCCATTTCTTTGACGAGAAATGGATTGGGTTAAGAAGAGGAGATACGGAACAGCAGTGTTTCCCTGCCCCAATTGAGCCTGCAACGCTCTAAATCCCAGGGAGGAAATAAAGTTTCCCTTCAAGCTCCCTTTTCCAAAGGGAACACAGAGCGTTCTCCCTGCACTTTCCTTTTGAGTGCTGTACTTCCCAGGTGCGGTAGAAGGGAGATACTTTTGCTGTTCACGTTTACACGTTCTAGTGGCTTAAGGAAAGAAGGCCGCCATTGCCCTTCTTCTGGCATATAGTTGCCCTCAACTGAAAGTGGCTTACAGGTCCGAGTAGTGTCAGGCAGTCTGTCGTTTACATGTTGCATCCTAGTGCAGAGGCACATGGCCTAAGACACCGAAAAGCTTCCTGCATTTAAAGCACCGCTTTGACCCACGCTGCCTTGGACCTGCGGCCTTTCGATCTGTGTGACGAGAAACAGAGAGCTTGAGCTCGATCCTAGTCGTCCCATATGTTTTACCTATTCACTATTAATCCTTAGTGAATCTCTTCAAACCCTGTTTTCCAAAGGGTCCACAAAGCACTCTCCATTTGCCTTCCTTCGGTCTTTGGGGCTTCCCGGTGCTGTAGAATGTAGGTACTTCTGTTGTTCACATTGATACCTTCTAGTGGCTTCCGAAAACGGGGAACGTTTTCAGGTCAGTTTTCAAGCCCTATTCTTCACAAGGACCACACAGCTTTCCCCCTGCGCGTCCGAACTGAGTTTTGTACTTCCCAGATGCGGTAGAAGGGAGATACATCTGCTGTTCACATTTACAGCCTCTAGTGCCTTAAGAAAAGAAGGTCTCCATTGCCCTTCTTTTGGCATATAGTTCTCAACTGAACATGGCTTACAGGTCCCAGAAGTGTCGGGCACTCCGTCGCCCTCATCTTAGAATCTAGTGCACAGCCTAGTGGTCTAAGACACTGTTAACGCTTGCTGGAGATTAAGCACCGCTTTGACCCAGGCTGCCTTGGACCTGGGGCCTGCCTATTTCTGTGACGAGAAATGGATTGGGTTAAGAAGAGGAGATACGGAACAACAGTGTTTCCCTGCTACATTTGAAACTGCAACGCTGTAATTCCAGTGAGGAAAAAAACGTTTTCCTTCAAGCTCTTTTCCAATGGGAGCACAGAGCATTCTCCCTGCACTTTCCCTTTCAGTTTTGTAATTCCCAGGTGCGGTAGAAGGGAGATACATCTGTTGTTCATATTTACACGTTCTACTGGCTTAAGGAAAGAAGGTCTCCGTTGCCCTTCTTGTGGCATATAGTTCTCCTGAGCTGAACGTGGCTTACAGGTCCCAGAAGTGATGGGCAGTCCTTCGCTTACATCTTAGAATCTAGTGCACAGCCTAGTGGCCTATGACGCTATAAACGCTTGCTGGAGTTTAAGCACCGCTTTGACACAGGCTGCCTTGGATCTGGGGCCTGCCTATTTCTGTGACGAGAAATGGATTGTGTTAAGAAGAGAAGATATGGAACAACAGTGTTTCCCTGCCACAATTGAGCCTGCAACGCTCTAAATCCCAGTGAGGAAATAAAGTTTCCCTTCAAGCTCTCTTTTCCAAAGGGAACACAGAGCATTCTCCCTGCACTTTCCTTTTGAGTGCTGTACTTCCCAGGTGCAGTAGAAGGGAGATACTTTGGCTGTTCACATTTACACGTTCTAGTGGCTTAAGGAAAGAAGGCCTCCATTGCCCTTCTTTCGGCATATAGTTGTCCTCAACTGAAAGTGGCTTACAGGTCCGAGTAGTGTCAGGCAGTCTGTCGTTTACATGTTGCATCCTAGTGCAGAGGCACATGGCCTAAGACACCGAAAAGCTTCCTGCATTTAAAGCACCGCTTTGAACCACGCTGCCTTGGACCTGCGGCCTTTCTATCTGTGTGACGAGAAACAGAGAGCTTGAGCTCGATGCTGGTCGTCCCATATGTTTTACCTATTCACTAATAATCCTTAGGGAATCTCTTCAAACCCTGTTTTCCAAAGGGACCACAAAGCACTCTCCATTTGCCTTCCTTCGGTCTTTGGGGCTTCCCGGTGCTGTAAATGTAGGTACTTCTGTTGTTCACATTGACACCTTCTAGTGGCTTCCGAAAACGCTGAACGTTTTCAGGTCAGTTTTCAAGCCCTATTCTCCACAAGGACCACACAGCTTTCCCCCTGCGCGTCCGAACTGTGTTTTGTACTTCCCAGGTGCGGTAGAAGGGAGATACATCTGCTGTTCACATTTACAGCTTCTAGTGGCGTAAAAAAAGAAGGTCTCCTTTGCCCTTGTTTTGGCATATAGTTCTCCTCAACTGAACGTGGCTTACAGTTCCCAGAAGTGAAGGGCTGTCCTTCGCTTACATCTTAGAATCTAGTGCACAGCCTAGTGGCCTATGACATCATAAACGCTTGCTGGACTTTAAGCACCGCTTTGACCCAGGCTGCCTTGGACCTGGGGCCTGCCTATTTCTGTGACGAGAAATGGATTGTGTTAAGAAGAGGAGATACGGAACAACAGTGTTTCCCTGCTACATTTGAAACTGCAACGCTGTAATTCCAGTGAGGAAAAAAACATGTCCCTTCAAGCTCTTTTCCAATGGGAGCACAGAGCATTCTCCCTGCACTTTCCCTTACACTTTTGTAATTCCCAGGTGCGGTAGAAGGGAGATACATCTGTTGTTCATATTTACACGTTCTACTGGCTAAAGGAAAGAAGGTCTCCGTTGCCCTTCTTGTGGCATATAGTTCTCCTGAGCTGAACGTGGCTTACAGGTCCCAGAAGTGATGGGCAGTCCTTCGCCTACATCTTAGAATCTAGTGCACAGCCTAGTGGCCTATGACACTATAAACGCTTGCTGGAGTTTAAGCACCGCTTTGACACAGGCTGCCTTGGATCTGGGGCCTGCCCATTTCTTTGACGAGAAATGGATTGGGTTAAGAAGAGGAGATACGGAACAGCAGTGTTTCCCTGCCCCAATTGAGCCTGCAACGCTCTAAATCCCAGGGAGGAAATAAAGTTTCCCTTCAAGCTCCCTTTTCCAAAGGGAACACAGAGCGTTCTCCCTGCACTTTCCTTTTGAGTGCTGTACTTCCCAGGTGCGGTAGAAGGGAGATACTTTTGCTATTCACGTTTACACGTTCTAGTGGCTTAAGGAAAGAAGGCCGCCATTGCCCTTCTTCTGGCATATAGTTGCCCTCAACTGAAAGTGGCTTACAGGTCCGAGTAGTGTCAGGCAGTCTGTCGTTTACATGTTGCATCCTAGTGCAGAGGCACATGGCCTAAGACACCGAAAAGCTTCCTGCATTTAAAGCACCGCTTTGACCCACGCTGCCTTGGACCTGCGGCCTTTCGATCTGTGTGACGAGAAACAGAGAGCTTGAGCTCGATCCTAGTCGTCCCATATGTTTTACCTATTCACTATTAATCCTTAGTGAATCTCTTCAAACCCTGTTTTCCAAAGGGTCCACAAAGCACTCTCCATTTGCCTTCCTTCGGTCTTTGGGGCTTCCCGGTGCTGTAGAATGTAGGTACTTCTGTTGTTCACATTGATACCTTCTAGTGGCTTCCGAAAACGGGGAACGTTTTCAGGTCAGTTTTCAAGCCCTATTCTTCACAAGGACCACACAGCTTTCCCCCTGCGCGTCCGAACTGAGTTTTGTACTTCCCAGATGCGGTAGAAGGGAGATACATCTGCTGTTCACATTTACAGCCTCTAGTGCCTTAAGAAAAGAAGGTCTCCATTGCCCTTCTTTTGGCATATAGTTCTCAACTGAACATGGCTTACAGGTCCCAGAAGTGTCGGGCACTCCGTCGCCCTCATCTTAGAATCTAGTGCACAGCCTAGTGGTCTAAGACACTGTTAACGCTTGCTGGAGATTAAGCACCGCTTTGACCCAGGCTGCCTTGGACCTGGGGCCTGCCTATTTCTGTGACGAGAAATGGATTGGGTTAAGAAGAGGAGATACGGAACAACAGTGTTTCCCTGCTACATTTGAAACTGCAACGCTGTAATTCCAGTGAGGAAAAAAACGTTTTCCTTCAAGCTCTTTTCCAATGGGAGCACAGAGCATTCTCCCTGCACTTTCCCTTTCAGTTTTGTAATTCCCAGGTGCGGTAGAAGGGAGATACATCTGTTGTTCATATTTACACGTTCTACTGGCTTAAGGAAAGAAGGTCTCCGTTGCCCTTCTTGTGGCATATAGTTCTCCTGAGCTGAACGTGGCTTACAGGTCCCAGAAGTGATGGGCAGTCCTTCGCTTACATCTTAGAATCTAGTGCACAGCCTAGTGGCCTATGACGCTATAAACGCTTGCTGGAGTTTAAGCACCGCTTTGACACAGGCTGCCTTGGATCTGGGGCCTGCCTATTTCTGTGACGAGAAATGGATTGTGTTAAGAAGAGAAGATATGGAACAACAGTGTTTCCCTGCCACAATTGAGCCTGCAACGCTCTAAATCCCAGTGAGGAAATAAAGTTTCCCTTCAAGCTCTCTTTTCCAAAGGGAACACAGAGCATTCTCCCTGCACTTTCCTTTTGAGTGCTGTACTTCCCAGGTGCAGTAGAAGGGAGATACTTTGGCTGTTCACATTTACACGTTCTAGTGGCTTAAGGAAAGAAGGCCTCCATTGCCCTTCTTTCGGCATATAGTTGTCCTCAACTGAAAGTGGCTTACAGGTCCGAGTAGTGTCAGGCAGTCTGTCGTTTACATGTTGCATCCTAGTGCAGAGGCACATGGCCTAAGACACCGAAAAGCTTCCTGCATTTAAAGCACCGCTTTGAACCACGCTGCCTTGGACCTGCGGCCTTTCTATCTGTGTGACGAGAAACAGAGAGCTTGAGCTCGATGCTGGTCGTCCCATATGTTTTACCTATTCACTAATAATCCTTAGGGAATCTCTTCAAACCCTGTTTTCCAAAGGGACCACAAAGCACTCTCCATTTGCCTTCCTTCGGTCTTTGGGGCTTCCCGGTGCTGTAAATGTAGGTACTTCTGTTGTTCACATTGACACCTTCTAGTGGCTTCCGAAAACGCTGAACGTTTTCAGGTCAGTTTTCAAGCCCTATTCTCCACAAGGACCACACAGCTTTCCCCCTGCGCGTCCGAACTGTGTTTTGTACTTCCCAGGTGCGGTAGAAGGGAGATACATCTGCTGTTCACATTTACAGCTTCTAGTGGCGTAAAAAAAGAAGGTCTCCTTTGCCCTTGTTTTGGCATATAGTTCTCCTCAACTGAACGTGGCTTACAGTTCCCAGAAGTGAAGGGCTGTCCTTCGCTTACATCTTAGAATCTAGTGCACAGCCTAGTGGCCTATGACATCATAAACGCTTGCTGGACTTTAAGCACCGCTTTGACCCAGGCTGCCTTGGACCTGGGGCCTGCCTATTTCTGTGACGAGAAATGGATTGTGTTAAGAAGAGGAGATACGGAACAACAGTGTTTCCCTGCTACATTTGAAACTGCAACGCTGTAATTCCAGTGAGGAAAAAAACATGTCCCTTCAAGCTCTTTTCCAATGGGAGCACAGAGCATTCTCCCTGCACTTTCCCTTACACTTTTGTAATTCCCAGGTGCGGTAGAAGGGAGATACATCTGTTGTTCATATTTACACGTTCTACTGGCTAAAGGAAAGAAGGTCTCCGTTGCCCTTCTTGTGGCATATAGTTCTCCTGAGCTGAACGTGGCTTACAGGTCCCAGAAGTGATGGGCAGTCCTTCGCCTACATCTTAGAATCTAGTGCACAGCCTAGTGGCCTATGACACTATAAACGCTTGCTGGAGTTTAAGCACCGCTTTGACACAGGCTGCCTTGGATCTGGGGCCTGCCCATTTCTTTGACGAGAAATGGATTGGGTTAAGAAGAGGAGATACGGAACAGCAGTGTTTCCCTGCCCCAATTGAGCCTGCAACGCTCTAAATCCCAGGGAGGAAATAAAGTTTCCCTTCAAGCTCCCTTTTCCAAAGGGAACACAGAGCGTTCTCCCTGCACTTTCCTTTTGAGTGCTGTACTTCCCAGGTGCGGTAGAAGGGAGATACTTTTGCTGTTCACGTTTACACGTTCTAGTGGCTTAAGGAAAGAAGGCCGCCATTGCCCTTCTTCTGGCATATAGTTGCCCTCAACTGAAAGTGGCTTACAGGTCCGAGTAGTGTCAGGCAGTCTGTCGTTTACATGTTGCATCCTAGTGCAGAGGCACATGGCCTAAGACACCGAAAAGCTTCCTGCATTTAAAGCACCGCTTTGACCCACGCTGCCTTGGACCTGCGGCCTTTCGATCTGTGTGACGAGAAACAGAGAGCTTGAGCTCGATCCTAGTCGTCCCATATGTTTTACCTATTCACTATTAATCCTTAGTGAATCTCTTCAAACCCTGTTTTCCAAAGGGACCACAAAGCACTCTCCCTTTGCCTTCCTTCGGTCTTTGGGGCTTCCCGGTGCTGTAGAATGTAGGTACTTCTGTTGTTCACATTGATACCTTCTAGTGGCTTCCGAAAACGCGGAACGTTTTCAGGTCAGTTTTCAAGCCCTATTCTTCACAAGGACCACACAGCTTTCCCCCTGCGCGTCCGAACTGAGTTTTGTTCTTCCCAGATGCGGTAGAAGGGAGATACATCTGCTGTTCACATTTACAGCCTCTAGTGCCTTAAGAAAAGAAGGTCTCCATTGCCCTTCTTTTGGCATATAGTTCTCAACTGAACATGGCTTACAGGTCCCAGAAGTGTCGGGCACTCCGTCGCCCTCATCTTAGAATCTAGTGCACAGCCTAGTGGTCTAAGACACTGTTAACGCTTGCTGGAGATTAAGCACCGCTTTGACCCAGGCTGCCTTGGACCTGGGGCCTGCCTATTTCTGTGACGAGAAATGGATTGGGTTAAGAAGAGGAGATACGGAACAACAGTGTTTCCCTGCTACATTTGAAACTGCAACGCTGTAATTCCAGTGAGGAAAAAAACGTTTTCCTTCAAGCTCTTTTCCAATGGGAGCACAGAGCATTCTCCCTGCACTTTCCCTTTCACTTTTGTAATTCCCAGGTGCGGTAGAAGGGAGATACATCTGTTGTTCATATTTACACGTTCTACTGGCTTAAGGAAAGAAGGTCTCCGTTGCCCTTCTTGTGGCATATAGCTCTCCTGAGCTGAACGTGGCTTACAGGTCCCAGAAGTGATGGGCAGTCCTTCGCTTACATCTTAGAATCTAGTGCACAGCCTAGTGGCCTATGACGCTATAAACGCTTGCTGGAGTTTAAGCACCGCTTTGACACAGGCTGCCTTGGATCTGGGGCCTGCCTATTTCTGTGACGAGAAATGGATTGTGTTAAGAAGAGAAGATATGGAACAACAGTGTTTCCCTGCCACAATTGAGCCTGCAACGCTCTAAATCCCAGTGAGGAAATAAAGTTTCCCTTCAAGCTCTCTTTTCCAAAGGGAACACAGAGCATTCTCCCTGCACTTTCCTTTTGAGTGCTGTACTTCCCAGGTGCAGTAGAAGGGAGATACTTTGGCTGTTCACATTTACACGTTCTAGTGGCTTAAGGAAAGAAGGCCTCCATTGCCCTTCTTTCGGCATATAGTTCTCCTCAACTGAACGTGGCTTACAGTTCCCAGAAGTGAAGGGCTGTCCTTCGCTTACATCTTAGAATCTAGTGCACAGCCTAGTGGCCTATGACATCATAAACGCTTGCTGGACTTTAAGCACCGCTTTGACCCAGGCTGCCTTGGACCTGGGGCCTGCCTATTTCTGTGACGAGAAATGGATTGTGTTAAGAAGAGGAGATACGGAACAACAGTGTTTCCCTGCTACATTTGAAACTGCAACGCTGTAATTCCAGTGAGGAAAAAAACATGTCCCTTCAAGCTCTTTTCCAATGGGAGCACAGAGCATTCTCCCTGCACTTTCCCTTACACTTTTGTAATTCCCAGGTGCGGTAGAAGGGAGATACATCTGTTGTTCATATTTACACGTTCTACTGGCTAAAGGAAAGAAGGTCTCCGTTGCCCTTCTTGTGGCATATAGTTCTCCTGAGCTGAACGTGGCTTACAGGTCCCAGAAGTGATGGGCAGTCCTTCGCCTACATCTTAGAATCTAGTGCACAGCCTAGTGGCCTATGACACTATAAACGCTTGCTGGAGTTTAAGCACCGCTTTGACACAGGCTGCCTTGGATCTGGGGCCTGCCCATTTCTTTGACGAGAAATGGATTGGGTTAAGAAGAGGAGATACGGAACAGCAGTGTTTCCCTGCCCCAATTGAGCCTGCAACGCTCTAAATCCCAGGGAGGAAATAAAGTTTCCCTTCAAGCTCCCTTTTCCAAAGGGAACACAGAGCGTTCTCCCTGCACTTTCCTTTTGAGTGCTGTACTTCCCAGGTGCGGTAGAAGGGAGATACTTTTGCTGTTCACGTTTACACGTTCTAGTGGCTTAAGGAAAGAAGGCCGCCATTGCCCTTCTTCTGGCATATAGTTGCCCTCAACTGAAAGTGGCTTACAGGTCCGAGTAGTGTCAGGCAGTCTGTCGTTTACATGTTGCATCCTAGTGCAGAGGCACATGGCCTAAGACACCGAAAAGCTTCCTGCATTTAAAGCACCGCTTTGACCCACGCTGCCTTGGACCTGCGGCCTTTCGATCTGTGTGACGAGAAACAGAGAGCTTGAGCTCGATCCTAGTCGTCCCATATGTTTTACCTATTCACTATTAATCCTTAGTGAATCTCTTCAAACCCTGTTTTCCAAAGGGACCACAAAGCACTCTCCCTTTGCCTTCCTTCGGTCTTTGGGGCTTCCCGGTGCTGTAGAATGTAGGTACTTCTGTTGTTCACATTGATACCTTCTAGTGGCTTCCGAAAACGCGGAACGTTTTCAGGTCAGTTTTCAAGCCCTATTCTTCACAAGGACCACACAGCTTTCCCCCTGCGCGTCCGAACTGAGTTTTGTTCTTCCCAGATGCGGTAGAAGGGAGATACATCTGCTGTTCACATTTACAGCCTCTAGTGCCTTAAGAAAAGAAGGTCTCCATTGCCCTTCTTTTGGCATATAGTTCTCAACTGAACATGGCTTACAGGTCCCAGAAGTGTCGGGCACTCCGTCGCCCTCATCTTAGAATCTAGTGCACAGCCTAGTGGTCTAAGACACTGTTAACGCTTGCTGGAGATTAAGCACCGCTTTGACCCAGGCTGCCTTGGACCTGGGGCCTGCCTATTTCTGTGACGAGAAATGGATTGGGTTAAGAAGAGGAGATACGGAACAACAGTGTTTCCCTGCTACATTTGAAACTGCAACGCTGTAATTCCAGTGAGGAAAAAAACGTTTTCCTTCAAGCTCTTTTCCAATGGGAGCACAGAGCATTCTCCCTGCACTTTCCCTTTCACTTTTGTAATTCCCAGGTGCGGTAGAAGGGAGATACATCTGTTGTTCATATTTACACGTTCTACTGGCTTAAGGAAAGAAGGTCTCCGTTGCCCTTCTTGTGGCATATAGTTCTCCTGAGCTGAACGTGGCTTACAGGTCCCAGAAGTGATGGGCAGTCCTTCGCTTACATCTTAGAATCTAGTGCACAGCCTAGTGGCCTATGACGCTATAAACGCTTGCTGGAGTTTAAGCACCGCTTTGACACAGGCTGCCTTGGATCTGGGGCCTGCCTATTTCTGTGACGAGAAATGGATTGTGTTAAGAAGAGAAGATATGGAACAACAGTGTTTCCCTGCCACAATTGAGCCTGCAACGCTCTAAATCCCAGTGAGGAAATAAAGTTTCCCTTCAAGCTCTCTTTTCCAAAGGGAACACAGAGCATTCTCCCTGCACTTTCCTTTTGAGTGCTGTACTTCCCAGGTGCAGTAGAAGGGAGATACTTTGGCTGTTCACATTTACACGTTCTAGTGGCTTAAGGAAAGAAGGCCTCCATTGCCCTTCTTTCGGCATATAGTTCTCCTCAACTGAACGTGGCTTACAGTTCCCAGAAGTGAAGGGCTGTCCTTCGCTTACATCTTAGAATCTAGTGCACAGCCTAGTGGCCTATGACATCATAAACGCTTGCTGGACTTTAAGCACCGCTTTGACCCAGGCTGCCTTGGACCTGGGGCCTGCCTATTTCTGTGACGAGAAATGGATTGGGTTAAGAAGAGGAGATACGGAACAGCAGTGTTTCCCTGCCACAATTGAGCCTGCAACGCTCTAAATCCCAGTGAGGAAATAAAGTTTCCCTTCAAGCTCCCTTTTCCAAAGGGAACACAGAGCGTTCTCCCTGCACTTTCCTTTTGAGTGCTGTACTTCCCAGGTGCGGTAGAAGGGAGATACTTTTGCTGTTCACGTTTACACGTTCTAGTGGCTTAAGGAAAGAAGGCCGCCATTGCCCTTCTTCTGGCATATAGTTGCCCTCAACTGAAAGTGGCTTACAGGTCCGAGTAGTGTCAGGCAGTCTGTCGTTTACATGTTGCATCCTAGTGCAGAGGCACATGGCCTAAGACACCGAAAAGCTTCCTGCATTTAAAGCACCGCTTTGACCCACGCTGCCTTGGACCTGCGGCCTTTCGATCTGTGTGACGAGAAACAGAGAGCTTGAGCTCGATCCTAGTCGTCCCATATGTTTTACCTATTCACTATTAATCCTTAGTGAATCTCTTCAAACCCTGTTTTCCAAAGGGACCACAAAGCACTCTCCCTTTGCCTTCCTTCGGTCTTTGGGGCTTCCCGGTGCTGTAGAATGTAGGTACTTCTGTTGTTCACATTGATACCTTCTAGTGGCTTCCGAAAACGCGGAACGTTTTCAGGTCAGTTTTCAAGCCCTATTCTTCACAAGGACCACACAGCTTTCCCCCTGCGCGTCCGAACTGAGTTTTGTTCTTCCCAGATGCGGTAGAAGGGAGATACATCTGCTGTTCACATTTACAGCCTCTAGTGCCTTAAGAAAAGAAGGTCTCCATTGCCCTTCTTTTGGCATATAGTTCTCAACTGAACATGGCTTACAGGTCCCAGAAGTGTCGGGCACTCCGTCGCCCTCATCTTAGAATCTAGTGCACAGCCTAGTGGTCTAAGACACTGTTAACGCTTGCTGGAGATTAAGCACCGCTTTGACCCAGGCTGCCTTGGACCTGGGGCCTGCCTATTTCTGTGACGAGAAATGGATTGGGTTAAGAAGAGGAGATACGGAACAACAGTGTTTCCCTGCTACATTTGAAACTGCAACGCTGTAATTCCAGTGAGGAAAAAAACGTTTTCCTTCAAGCTCTTTTCCAATGGGAGCACAGAGCATTCTCCCTGCACTTTCCCTTTCACTTTTGTAATTCCCAGGTGCGGTAGAAGGGAGATACATCTGTTGTTCATATTTACACGTTCTACTGGCTTAAGGAAAGAAGGTCTCCGTTGCCCTTCTTGTGGCATATAGCTCTCCTGAGCTGAACGTGGCTTACAGGTCCCAGAAGTGATGGGCAGTCCTTCGCTTACATCTTAGAATCTAGTGCACAGCCTAGTGGCCTATGACGCTATAAACGCTTGCTGGAGTTTAAGCACCGCTTTGACACAGGCTGCCTTGGATCTGGGGCCTGCCTATTTCTGTGACGAGAAATGGATTGTGTTAAGAAGAGAAGATATGGAACAACAGTGTTTCCCTGCCACAATTGAGCCTGCAACGCTCTAAATCCCAGTGAGGAAATAAAGTTTCCCTTCAAGCTCTCTTTTCCAAAGGGAACACAGAGCATTCTCCCTGCACTTTCCTTTTGAGTGCTGTACTTCCCAGGTGCAGTAGAAGGGAGATACTTTGGCTGTTCACATTTACACGTTCTAGTGGCTTAAGGAAAGAAGGCCTCCATTGCCCTTCTTTCGGCATATAGTTCTCCTCAACTGAACGTGGCTTACAGTTCCCAGAAGTGAAGGGCTGTCCTTCGCTTACATCTTAGAATCTAGTGCACAGCCTAGTGGCCTATGACATCATAAACGCTTGCTGGACTTTAAGCACCGCTTTGACCCAGGCTGCCTTGGACCTGGGGCCTGCCTATTTCTGTGACGAGAAATGGATTGTGTTAAGAAGAGGAGATACGGAACAACAGTGTTTCCCTGCTACATTTGAAACTGCAACGCTGTAATTCCAGTGAGGAAAAAAACATGTCCCTTCAAGCTCTTTTCCAATGGGAGCACAGAGCATTCTCCCTGCACTTTCCCTTACACTTTTGTAATTCCCAGGTGCGGTAGAAGGGAGATACATCTGTTGTTCATATTTACACGTTCTACTGGCTAAAGGAAAGAAGGTCTCCGTTGCCCTTCTTGTGGCATATAGTTCTCCTGAGCTGAACGTGGCTTACAGGTCCCAGAAGTGATGGGCAGTCCTTCGCCTACATCTTAGAATCTAGTGCACAGCCTAGTGGCCTATGACACTATAAACGCTTGCTGGAGTTTAAGCACCGCTTTGACACAGGCTGCCTTGGATCTGGGGCCTGCCCATTTCTTTGACGAGAAATGGATTGGGTTAAGAAGAGGAGATACGGAACAGCAGTGTTTCCCTGCCCCAATTGAGCCTGCAACGCTCTAAATCCCAGGGAGGAAATAAAGTTTCCCTTCAAGCTCCCTTTTCCAAAGGGAACACAGAGCGTTCTCCCTGCACTTTCCTTTTGAGTGCTGTACTTCCCAGGTGCGGTAGAAGGGAGATACTTTTGCTGTTCACGTTTACACGTTCTAGTGGCTTAAGGAAAGAAGGCCGCCATTGCCCTTCTTCTGGCATATAGTTGCCCTCAACTGAAAGTGGCTTACAGGTCCGAGTAGTGTCAGGCAGTCTGTCGTTTACATGTTGCATCCTAGTGCAGAGGCACATGGCCTAAGACACCGAAAAGCTTCCTGCATTTAAAGCACCGCTTTGACCCACGCTGCCTTGGACCTGCGGCCTTTCGATCTGTGTGACGAGAAACAGAGAGCTTGAGCTCGATCCTAGTCGTCCCATATGTTTTACCTATTCACTATTAATCCTTAGTGAATCTCTTCAAACCCTGTTTTCCAAAGGGACCACAAAGCACTCTCCCTTTGCCTTCCTTCGGTCTTTGGGGCTTCCCGGTGCTGTAGAATGTAGGTACTTCTGTTGTTCACATTGATACCTTCTAGTGGCTTCCGAAAACGCGGAACGTTTTCAGGTCAGTTTTCAAGCCCTATTCTTCACAAGGACCACACAGCTTTCCCCCTGCGCGTCCGAACTGAGTTTTGTTCTTCCCAGATGCGGTAGAAGGGAGATACATCTGCTGTTCACATTTACAGCCTCTAGTGCCTTAAGAAAAGAAGGTCTCCATTGCCCTTCTTTTGGCATATAGTTCTCAACTGAACATGGCTTACAGGTCCCAGAAGTGTCGGGCACTCCGTCGCCCTCATCTTAGAATCTAGTGCACAGCCTAGTGGTCTAAGACACTGTTAACGCTTGCTGGAGATTAAGCACCGCTTTGACCCAGGCTGCCTTGGACCTGGGGCCTGCCTATTTCTGTGACGAGAAATGGATTGGGTTAAGAAGAGGAGATACGGAACAACAGTGTTTCCCTGCTACATTTGAAACTGCAACGCTGTAATTCCAGTGAGGAAAAAAACGTTTTCCTTCAAGCTCTTTTCCAATGGGAGCACAGAGCATTCTCCCTGCACTTTCCCTTTCACTTTTGTAATTCCCAGGTGCGGTAGAAGGGAGATACATCTGTTGTTCATATTTACACGTTCTACTGGCTTAAGGAAAGAAGGTCTCCGTTGCCCTTCTTGTGGCATATAGTTCTCCTGAGCTGAACGTGGCTTACAGGTCCCAGAAGTGATGGGCAGTCCTTCGCTTACATCTTAGAATCTAGTGCACAGCCTAGTGGCCTATGACGCTATAAACGCTTGCTGGAGTTTAAGCACCGCTTTGACACAGGCTGCCTTGGATCTGGGGCCTGCCTATTTCTGTGACGAGAAATGGATTGTGTTAAGAAGAGAAGATATGGAACAACAGTGTTTCCCTGCCACAATTGAGCCTGCAACGCTCTAAATCCCAGTGAGGAAATAAAGTTTCCCTTCAAGCTCTCTTTTCCAAAGGGAACACAGAGCATTCTCCCTGCACTTTCCTTTTGAGTGCTGTACTTCCCAGGTGCAGTAGAAGGGAGATACTTTGGCTGTTCACATTTACACGTTCTAGTGGCTTAAGGAAAGAAGGCCTCCATTGCCCTTCTTTCGGCATATAGTTCTCCTCAACTGAACGTGGCTTACAGTTCCCAGAAGTGAAGGGCTGTCCTTCGCTTACATCTTAGAATCTAGTGCACAGCCTAGTGGCCTATGACATCATAAACGCTTGCTGGACTTTAAGCACCGCTTTGACCCAGGCTGCCTTGGACCTGGGGCCTGCCTATTTCTGTGACGAGAAATGGATTGGGTTAAGAAGAGGAGATACGGAACAGCAGTGTTTCCCTGCCACAATTGAGCCTGCAACGCTCTAAATCCCAGTGAGGAAATAAAGTTTCCCTTCAAGCTCCCTTTTCCAAAGGGAACACAGAGCGTTCTCCCTGCACTTTCCTTTTGAGTTCGGTACTTCCCAGGTGCGGTAGAAGGGAGATACTTTTGCTGTTCACGTTTACACGTTCTAGTGGCTTAAGGAAAGAAGGCCGCCATTGCCCTTCTTCTCGCATATAGTTGCCCTCAACTGAAAGTGGCTTACAGGTCCGAGTAGTGTCAGGCAGTCTGTCGTTTACATGTTGCATCCTAGTGCAGAGGCACATGGCCTAAGACACCGAAAAGCTTCCTGCATTTAAAGCACCGCTTTGAACCACGCTGCCTTGGACCTGCGGCCTTTCTATCTGTGTGACGAGAAACAGAGAGCTTGAGCTCGATGCTGGTCGTCCCATATGTTTTACCTATTCACTAATAATCCTTAGGGAATCTCTTCAAACCCTGTTTTCCAAAGGGACCACAAAGCACTCTCCATTTGCCTTCCTTCGGTCTTTGGGGCTTCCCGGTGCTGTAAATGTAGGTACTTCTGTTGTTCACATTGACACCTTCTAGTGGCTTCCGAAAACGCTGAACGTTTTCAGGTCAGTTTTCAAGCCCTATTCTCCACAAGGACCACACAGCTTTCCCCCTGCGCGTCCGAACTGTGTTTTGTACTTCCCAGGTGCGGTAGAAGGGAGATACATCTGCTGTTCACATTTACAGCTTCTAGTGGCGTAAAAAAAGAAGGTCTCCTTTGCCCTTGTTTTGGCATATAGTTCTCCTCAACTGAACGTGGCTTACAGTTCCCAGAAGTGAAGGGCTGTCCTTCGCTTACATCTTAGAATCTAGTGCACAGCCTAGTGGCCTATGACATCATAAACGCTTGCTGGACTTTAAGCACCGCTTTGACCCAGGCTGCCTTGGACCTGGGGCCTGCCTATTTCTGTGACGAGAAATGGATTGTGTTAAGAAGAGGAGATACGGAACAACAGTGTTTCCCTGCTACATTTGAAACTGCAACGCTGTAATTCCAGTGAGGAAAAAAACATGTCCCTTCAAGCTCTTTTCCAATGGGAGCACAGAGCATTCTCCCTGCACTTTCCCTTACACTTTTGTAATTCCCAGGTGCGGTAGAAGGGAGATACATCTGTTGTTCATATTTACACGTTCTACTGGCTAAAGGAAAGAAGGTCTCCGTTGCCCTTCTTGTGGCATATAGTTCTCCTGAGCTGAACGTGGCTTACAGGTCCCAGAAGTGATGGGCAGTCCTTCGCCTACATCTTAGAATCTAGTGCACAGCCTAGTGGCCTATGACACTATAAACGCTTGCTGGAGTTTAAGCACCGCTTTGACACAGGCTGCCTTGGATCTGGGGCCTGCCCATTTCTTTGACGAGAAATGGATTGGGTTAAGAAGAGGAGATACGGAACAGCAGTGTTTCCCTGCCCCAATTGAGCCTGCAACGCTCTAAATCCCAGGGAGGAAATAAAGTTTCCCTTCAAGCTCCCTTTTCCAAAGGGAACACAGAGCGTTCTCCCTGCACTTTCCTTTTGAGTGCTGTACTTCCCAGGTGCGGTAGAAGGGAGATACTTTTGCTGTTCACGTTTACACGTTCTAGTGGCTTAAGGAAAGAAGGCCGCCATTGCCCTTCTTCTGGCATATAGTTGCCCTCAACTGAAAGTGGCTTACAGGTCCGAGTAGTGTCAGGCAGTCTGTCGTTTACATGTTGCATCCTAGTGCAGAGGCACATGGCCTAAGACACCGGAAAGCTTCCTGCATTTAAAGCACCGCTTTGACCCACGCTGCCTTGGACCTGCGGCCTTTCGATCTGTGTGACGAGAAACAGAGAGCTTGAGCTCGATCCTAGTCGTCCCATATGTTTTACCTATTCACTAATAATCCTTAGTGAATCTCTTCAAACCCTGTTTTCCAAAGGGACCACAAAGCACTCTCCATTTGCCTTCCTTCGGTCTTTGGGGCTTCCCGGTGCTGTAAATGTAGGTACTTCTGTTGTTCACATTGACACCTTCTAGTGGCTTCCGAAAACGCTGAACGTTTTCAGGTCAGTTTTCAAGCCCTATTCTCCACAAGGACCACACAGCTTTCCCCCTGCGCGTCCGAACTGTGTTTTGTACTTCCCAGGTGCGGTAGAAGGGAGATACATCTGCTGTTCACATTTACAGCTTCTAGTGGCGTAAAAAAAGAAGGTCTCCTTTGCCCTTGTTTTGGCATATAGTTCTCCTCAACTGAACGTGGCTTACAGTTCCCAGAAGTGAAGGGCTGTCCTTCGCTTACATCTTAGAATCTAGTGCACAGCCTAGTGGCCTATGACATCATAAACGCTTGCTGGACTTTAAGCACCGCTTTGACCCAGGCTGCCTTGGACCTGGGGCCTGCCTATTTCTGTGACGAGAAATGGATTGTGTTAAGAAGAGGAGATACGGAACAACAGTGTTTCCCTGCTACATTTGAAACTGCAACGCTGTAATTCCAGTGAGGAAAAAAACATGTCCCTTCAAGCTCTTTTCCAATGGGAGCACAGAGCATTCTCCCTGCACTTTCCCTTACACTTTTGTAATTCCCAGGTGCGGTAGAAGGGAGATACATCTGTTGTTCATATTTACACGTTCTACTGGCTAAAGGAAAGAAGGTCTCCGTTGCCCTTCTTGTGGCATATAGTTCTCCTGAGCTGAACGTGGCTTACAGGTCCCAGAAGTGATGGGCAGTCCTTCGCCTACATCTTAGAATCTAGTGCACAGCCTAGTGGCCTATGACACTATAAACGCTTGCTGGAGTTTAAGCACCGCTTTGACACAGGCTGCCTTGGATCTGGGGCCTGCCCATTTCTTTGACGAGAAATGGATTGGGTTAAGAAGAGGAGATACGGAACAGCAGTGTTTCCCTGCCCCAATTGAGCCTGCAACGCTCTAAATCCCAGGGAGGAAATAAAGTTTCCCTTCAAGCTCCCTTTTCCAAAGGGAACACAGAGCGTTCTCCCTGCACTTTCCTTTTGAGTGCTGTACTTCCCAGGTGCGGTAGAAGGGAGATACTTTTGCTGTTCACGTTTACACGTTCTAGTGGCTTAAGGAAAGAAGGCCGCCATTGCCCTTCTTCTGGCATATAGTTGCCCTCAACTGAAAGTGGCTTACAGGTCCGAGTAGTGTCAGGCAGTCTGTCGTTTACATGTTGCATCCTAGTGCAGAGGCACATGGCCTAAGACACCGAAAAGCTTCCTGCATTTAAAGCACCGCTTTGACCCACGCTGCCTTGGACCTGCGGCCTTTCGATCTGTGTGACGAGAAACAGAGAGCTTGAGCTCGATCCTAGTCGTCCCATATGTTTTACCTATTCACTATTAATCCTTAGTGAATCTCTTCAAACCCTGTTTTCCAAAGGGACCACAAAGCACTCTCCCTTTGCCTTCCTTCGGTCTTTGGGGCTTCCCGGTGCTGTAGAATGTAGGTACTTCTGTTGTTCACATTGATACCTTCTAGTGGCTTCCGAAAACGCGGAACGTTTTCAGGTCAGTTTTCAAGCCCTATTCTTCACAAGGACCACACAGCTTTCCCCCTGCGCGTCCGAACTGAGTTTTGTTCTTCCCAGATGCGGTAGAAGGGAGATACATCTGCTGTTCACATTTACAGCCTCTAGTGCCTTAAGAAAAGAAGGTCTCCATTGCCCTTCTTTTGGCATATAGTTCTCAACTGAACATGGCTTACAGGTCCCAGAAGTGTCGGGCACTCCGTCGCCCTCATCTTAGAATCTAGTGCACAGCCTAGTGGTCTAAGACACTGTTAACGCTTGCTGGAGATTAAGCACCGCTTTGACCCAGGCTGCCTTGGACCTGGGGCCTGCCTATTTCTGTGACGAGAAATGGATTGGGTTAAGAAGAGGAGATACGGAACAACAGTGTTTCCCTGCTACATTTGAAACTGCAACGCTGTAATTCCAGTGAGGAAAAAAACGTTTTCCTTCAAGCTCTTTTCCAATGGGAGCACAGAGCATTCTCCCTGCACTTTCCCTTTCACTTTTGTAATTCCCAGGTGCGGTAGAAGGGAGATACATCTGTTGTTCATATTTACACGTTCTACTGGCTTAAGGAAAGAAGGTCTCCGTTGCCCTTCTTGTGGCATATAGTTCTCCTGAGCTGAACGTGGCTTACAGGTCCCAGAAGTGATGGGCAGTCCTTCGCTTACATCTTAGAATCTAGTGCACAGCCTAGTGGCCTAGGACGCTATAAACGCTTGCTGGAGTTTAAGCACCGCTTTGACACAGGCTGCCTTGGATCTGGGGCCTGCCTATTTCTGTGACGAGAAATGGATTGTGTTAAGAAGAGAAGATATGGAACAACAGTGTTTCCCTGCCACAATTGAGCCTGCAACGCTCTAAATCCCAGTGAGGAAATAAAGTTTCCCTTCAAGCTCTCTTTTCCAAAGGGAACACAGAGCATTCTCCCTGCACTTTCCTTTTGAGTGCTGTACTTCCCAGGTGCAGTAGAAGGGAGATACTTTGGCTGTTCACATTTACACGTTCTAGTGGCTTAAGGAAAGAAGGCCTCCATTGCCCTTCTTTCGGCATATAGTTGTCCTCAACTGAAAGTGGCTTACAGGTCCGAGTAGTGTCAGGCAGTCTGTCGTTTACATGTTGCATCCTAGTGCAGAGGCACATGGCCTAAGACACCGAAAAGCTTCCTGCATTTAAAGCACCGCTTTGAACCACGCTGCCTTGGACCTGCGGCCTTTCTATCTGTGTGACGAGAAACAGAGAGCTTGAGCTCGATGCTGGTCGTCCCATATGTTTTACCTATTCACTAATAATCCTTAGGGAATCTCTTCAAACCCTGTTTTCCAAAGGGACCACAAAGCACTCTCCATTTGCCTTCCTTCGGTCTTTGGGGCTTCCCGGTGCTGTAAATGTAGGTACTTCTGTTGTTCACATTGACACCTTCTAGTGGCTTCCGAAAACGCTGAACGTTTTCAGGTCAGTTTTCAAGCCCTATTCTCCACAAGGACCACACAGCTTTCCCCCTGCGCGTCCGAACTGTGTTTTGTACTTCCCAGGTGCGGTAGAAGGGAGATACATCTGCTGTTCACATTTACAGCTTCTAGTGGCGTAAAAAAAGAAGGTCTCCTTTGCCCTTGTTTTGGCATATAGTTCTCCTCAACTGAACGTGGCTTACAGTTCCCAGAAGTGAAGGGCTGTCCTTCGCTTACATCTTAGAATCTAGTGCACAGCCTAGTGGCCTATGACATCATAAACGCTTGCTGGACTTTAAGCACCGCTTTGACCCAGGCTGCCTTGGACCTGGGGCCTGCCTATTTCTGTGACGAGAAATGGATTGTGTTAAGAAGAGGAGATACGGAACAACAGTGTTTCCCTGCTACATTTGAAACTGCAACGCTGTAATTCCAGTGAGGAAAAAAACATGTCCCTTCAAGCTCTTTTCCAATGGGAGCACAGAGCATTCTCCCTGCACTTTCCCTTACACTTTTGTAATTCCCAGGTGCGGTAGAAGGGAGATACATCTGTTGTTCATATTTACACGTTCTACTGGCTAAAGGAAAGAAGGTCTCCGTTGCCCTTCTTGTGGCATATAGTTCTCCTGAGCTGAACGTGGCTTACAGGTCCCAGAAGTGATGGGCAGTCCTTCGCCTACATCTTAGAATCTAGTGCACAGCCTAGTGGCCTATGACACTATAAACGCTTGCTGGAGTTTAAGCACCGCTTTGACACAGGCTGCCTTGGATCTGGGGCCTGCCCATTTCTTTGACGAGAAATGGATTGGGTTAAGAAGAGGAGATACGGAACAGCAGTGTTTCCCTGCCCCAATTGAGCCTGCAACGCTCTAAATCCCAGGGAGGAAATAAAGTTTCCCTTCAAGCTCCCTTTTCCAAAGGGAACACAGAGCGTTCTCCCTGCACTTTCCTTTTGAGTGCTGTACTTCCCAGGTGCGGTAGAAGGGAGATACTTTTGCTGTTCACGTTTACACGTTCTAGTGGCTTAAGGAAAGAAGGCCGCCATTGCCCTTCTTCTGGCATATAGTTGCCCTCAACTGAAAGTGGCTTACAGGTCCGAGTAGTGTCAGGCAGTCTGTCGTTTACATGTTGCATCCTAGTGCAGAGGCACATGGCCTAAGACACCGAAAAGCTTCCTGCATTTAAAGCACCGCTTTGACCCACGCTGCCTTGGACCTGCGGCCTTTCGATCTGTGTGACGAGAAACAGAGAGCTTGAGCTCGATCCTAGTCGTCCCATATGTTTTACCTATTCACTATTAATCCTTAGTGAATCTCTTCAAACCCTGTTTTCCAAAGGGACCACAAAGCACTCTCCCTTTGCCTTCCTTCGGTCTTTGGGGCTTCCCGGTGCTGTAGAATGTAGGTACTTCTGTTGTTCACATTGATACCTTCTAGTGGCTTCCGAAAACGCTGAACGTTTTCAGGTCAGTTTTCAAGCCCTATTCTTCACAAGGACCACACAGCTTTCCCCCTGCGCGTCCGAACTGAGTTTTGTTCTTCCCAGATGCGGTAGAAGGGAGATACATCTGCTGTTCACATTTACAGCCTCTAGTGCCTTAAGAAAAGAAGGTCTCCATTGCCCTTCTTTTGGCATATAGTTCTCAACTGAACATGGCTTACAGGTCCCAGAAGTGTCGGGCACTCCGTCGCCCTCATCTTAGAATCTAGTGCACAGCCTAGTGGTCTAAGACACTGTTAACGCTTGCTGGAGATTAAGCACCGCTTTGACCCAGGCTGCCTTGGACCTGGGGCCTGCCTATTTCTGTGACGAGAAATGGATTGGGTTAAGAAGAGGAGATACGGAACAACAGTGTTTCCCTGCTACATTTGAAACTGCAACGCTGTAATTCCAGTGAGGAAAAAAACGTTTTCCTTCAAGCTCTTTTCCAATGGGAGCACAGAGCATTCTCCCTGCACTTTCCCTTTCACTTTTGTAATTCCCAGGTGCGGTAGAAGGGAGATACATCTGTTGTTCATATTTACACGTTCTACTGGCTTAAGGAAAGAAGGTCTCCGTTGCCCTTCTTGTGGCATATAGTTCTCCTGAGCTGAACGTGGCTTACAGGTCCCAGAAGTGATGGGCAGTCCTTCGCTTACATCTTAGAATCTAGTGCACAGCCTAGTGGCCTATGACGCTATAAACGCTTGCTGGAGTTTAAGCACCGCTTTGACACAGGCTGCCTTGGATCTGGGGCCTGCCTATTTCTGTGACGAGAAATGGATTGTGTTAAGAAGAGAAGATATGGAACAACAGTGTTTCCCTGCCACAATTGAGCCTGCAACGCTCTAAATCCCAGTGAGGAAATAAAGTTTCCCTTCAAGCTCTCTTTTCCAAAGGGAACACAGAGCATTCTCCCTGCACTTTCCTTTTGAGTGCTGTACTTCCCAGGTGCAGTAGAAGGGAGATACTTTGGCTGTTCACATTTACACGTTCTAGTGGCTTAAGGAAAGAAGGCCTCCATTGCCCTTCTTTCGGCATATAGTTCTCCTCAACTGAACGTGGCTTACAGTTCCCAGAAGTGAAGGGCTGTCCTTCGCTTACATCTTAGAATCTAGTGCACAGCCTAGTGGCCTATGACATCATAAACGCTTGCTGGACTTTAAGCACCGCTTTGACCCAGGCTGCCTTGGACCTGGGGCCTGCCTATTTCTGTGACGAGAAATGGATTGGGTTAAGAAGAGGAGATACGGAACAGCAGTGTTTCCCTGCCACAATTGAGCCTGCAACGCTCTAAATCCCAGTGAGGAAATAAAGTTTCCCTTCAAGCTCCCTTTTCCAAAGGGAACACAGAGCGTTCTCCCTGCACTTTCCTTTTGAGTTCGGTACTTCCCAGGTGCGGTAGAAGGGAGATACTTTTGCTGTTCACGTTTACACGTTCTAGTGGCTTAAGGAAAGAAGGCCGCCATTGCCCTTCTTCTCGCATATAGTTGCCCTCAACTGAAAGTGGCTTACAGGTCCGAGTAGTGTCAGGCAGTCTGTCGTTTACATGTTGCATCCTAGTGCAGAGGCACATGGCCTAAGACACCGAAAAGCTTCCTGCATTTAAAGCACCGCTTTGACCCACGCTGCCTTGGACCTGCGGCCTTTCTATCTGTGTGACGAGAAACAGAGAGCTTGAGCTCGATGCTGGTCGTCCCATATGTTTTACCTATTCACTAATAATCCTTAGGGAATCTCTTCAAACCCTGTTTTCCAAAGGGACCACAAAGCACTCTCCATTTGCCTTCCTTCGGTCTTTGGGGCTTCCCGGTGCTGTAAATGTAGGTACTTCTGTTGTTCACATTGACACCTTCTAGTGGCTTCCGAAAACGCTGAACGTTTTCAGGTCAGTTTTCAAGCCCTATTCTCCACAAGGACCACACAGCTTTCCCCCTGCGCGTCCGAACTGTGTTTTGTACTTCCCAGGTGCGGTAGAAGGGAGATACATCTGCTGTTCACATTTACAGCTTCTAGTGGCGTAAAAAAAGAAGGTCTCCTTTGCCCTTGTTTTGGCATATAGTTCTCCTCAACTGAACGTGGCTTACAGTTCCCAGAAGTGAAGGGCTGTCCTTCGCTTACATCTTAGAATCTAGTGCACAGCCTAGTGGCCTATGACATCATAAACGCTTGCTGGACTTTAAGCACCGCTTTGACCCAGGCTGCCTTGGACCTGGGGCCTGCCTATTTCTGTGACGAGAAATGGATTGTGTTAAGAAGAGGAGATACGGAACAACAGTGTTTCCCTGCTACATTTGAAACTGCAACGCTGTAATTCCAGTGAGGAAAAAAACATGTCCCTTCAAGCTCTTTTCCAATGGGAGCACAGAGCATTCTCCCTGCACTTTCCCTTACACTTTTGTAATTCCCAGGTGCGGTAGAAGGGAGATACATCTGTTGTTCATATTTACACGTTCTACTGGCTAAAGGAAAGAAGGTCTCCGTTGCCCTTCTTGTGGCATATAGTTCTCCTGAGCTGAACGTGGCTTACAGGTCCCAGAAGTGATGGGCAGTCCTTCGCCTACATCTTAGAATCTAGTGCACAGCCTAGTGGCCTATGACACTATAAACGCTTGCTGGAGTTTAAGCACCGCTTTGACACAGGCTGCCTTGGATCTGGGGCCTGCCCATTTCTTTGACGAGAAATGGATTGGGTTAAGAAGAGGAGATACGGAACAGCAGTGTTTCCCTGCCCCAATTGAGCCTGCAACGCTCTAAATCCCAGGGAGGAAATAAAGTTTCCCTTCAAGCTCCCTTTTCCAAAGGGAACACAGAGCGTTCTCCCTGCACTTTCCTTTTGAGTGCTGTACTTCCCAGGTGCGGTAGAAGGGAGATACTTTTGCTGTTCACGTTTACACGTTCTAGTGGCTTAAGGAAAGAAGGCCGCCATTGCCCTTCTTCTGGCATATAGTTGCCCTCAACTGAAAGTGGCTTACAGGTCCGAGTAGTGTCAGGCAGTCTGTCGTTTACATGTTGCATCCTAGTGCAGAGGCACATGGCCTAAGACACCGAAAAGCTTCCTGCATTTAAAGCACCGCTTTGACCCACGCTGCCTTGGACCTGCGGCCTTTCTATCTGTGTGACGAGAAACAGAGAGCTTGAGCTCGATCCTAGTCGTCCCATATGTTTTACCTATTCACTAATAATCCTTAGTGAATCTCTTCAAACCCTGTTTTCCAAAGGGACCACAAAGCACTCTCCATTTGCCTTCCTTCGGTCTTTGGGGCTTCCCGGTGCTGTAAATGTAGGTACTTCTGTTTTTCACATTGACACCTTCTAGTGGCTTCCGAAAACGCTGAACGTTTTCAGGTCAGTTTTCAAGCCCTATTCTCCACAAGGACCACACAGCTTTCCCCCTGCGCGTCCGAACTGTGTTTTGTACTTCCCAGGTGCGGTAGAAGGGAGATACATCTGCTGTTCACATTTACAGCTTCTAGTGGCGTAAAAAAAGAAGGTCTCCTTTGCCCTTGTTTTGGCATATAGTTCTCCTCAACTGAACGTGGCTTACAGTTCCCAGAAGTGAAGGGCTGTCCTTCGCTTACATCTTAGAATCTAGTGCACAGCCTAGTGGCATATGACATCATAAACGCTTGCTGGACTTTAAGCACCGCTTTGACCCAGGCTGCCTTGGACCTGGGGCCTGCCTATTTCTGTGACGAGAAATGGATTGTGTTAAGAAGAGGAGATACGGAACAACAGTGTTTCCCTGCTACATTTGAAACTGCAACGCTGTAATTCCAGTGAGGAAAAAAACATGTCCCTTCAAGCTCTTTTCCAATGGGAGCACAGAGCATTCTCCCTGCACTTTCCCTTACACTTTTGTAATTCCCAGGTGCGGTAGAAGGGAGATACATCTGTTGTTCATATTTACACGTTCTACTGGCTAAAGGAAAGAAGGTCTCCGTTGCCCTTCTTGTGGCATATAGTTCTCCTGAGCTGAACGTGGCTTACAGGTCCCAGAAGTGATGGGCAGTCCTTCGCCTACATCTTAGAATCTAGTGCACAGCCTAGTGGCCTATGACACTATAAACGCTTGCTGGAGTTTAAGCACCGCTTTGACACAGGCTGCCTTGGATCTGGGGCCTGCCCATTTCTTTGACGAGAAATGGATTGGGTTAAGAAGAGGAGATACGGAACAGCAGTGTTTCCCTGCCCCAATTGAGCCTGCAACGCTCTAAATCCCAGGGAGGAAATAAAGTTTCCCTTCAAGCTCCCTTTTCCAAAGGGAACACAGAGCGTTCTCCCTGCACTTTCCTTTTGAGTGCTGTACTTCCCAGGTGCGGTAGAAGGGAGATACTTTTGCTGTTCACGTTTACACGTTCTAGTGGCTTAAGGAAAGAAGGCCGCCATTGCCCTTCTTCTGGCATATAGTTGCCCTCAACTGAAAGTGGCTTACAGGTCCGAGTAGTGTCAGGCAGTCTGTCGTTTACATGTTGCATCCTAGTGCAGAGGCACATGGCCTAAGACACCGAAAAGCTTCCTGCATTTAAAGCACCGCTTTGACCCACGCTGCCTTGGACCTGCGGCCTTTCGATCTGTGTGACGAGAAACAGAGAGCTTGAGCTCGATCCTAGTCGTCCCATATGTTTTACCTATTCACTATTAATCCTTAGTGAATCTCTTCAAACCCTGTTTTCCAAAGGGACCACAAAGCACTCTCCCTTTGCCTTCCTTCGGTCTTTGGGGCTTCCCGGTGCTGTAGAATGTAGGTACTTCTGTTGTTCACATTGATACCTTCTAGTGGCTTCCGAAAACGCGGAACGTTTTCAGGTCAGTTTTCAAGCCCTATTCTTCACAAGGACCACACAGCTTTCCCCCTGCGCGTCCGAACTGAGTTTTGTTCTTCCCAGATGCGGTAGAAGGGAGATACATCTGCTGTTCACATTTACAGCCTCTAGTGCCTTAAGAAAAGAAGGTCTCCATTGCCCTTCTTTTGGCATATAGTTCTCAACTGAACATGGCTTACAGGTCCCAGAAGTGTCGGGCACTCCGTCGCCCTCATCTTAGAATCTAGTGCACAGCCTAGTGGTCTAAGACACTGTTAACGCTTGCTGGAGATTAAGCACCGCTTTGACCCAGGCTGCCTTGGACCTGGGGCCTGCCTATTTCTGTGACGAGAAATGGATTGGGTTAAGAAGAGGAGATACGGAACAACAGTGTTTCCCTGCTACATTTGAAACTGCAACGCTGTAATTCCAGTGAGGAAAAAAAAGTTTTCCTTCAAGCTCTTTTCCAATGGGAGCACAGAGCATTCTCCCTGCACTTTCCCTTTCACTTTTGTAATTCCCAGGTGCGGTAGAAGGGAGATACATCTGTTGTTCATATTTACACGTTCTACTGGCTTAAGGAAAGAAGGTCTCCGTTGCCCTTCTTGTGGCATATAGCTCTCCTGAGCTGAACGTGGCTTACAGGTCCCAGAAGTGATGGGCAGTCCTTCGCTTACATCTTAGAATCTAGTGCACAGCCTAGTGGCCTATGACGCTATAAACGCTTGCTGGAGTTTAAGCACCGCTTTGACACAGGCTGCCTTGGATCTGGGGCCTGCCTATTTCTGTGACGAGAAATGGATTGTGTTAAGAAGAGAAGATATGGAACAACAGTGTTTCCCTGCCACAATTGAGCCTGCAACGCTCTAAATCCCAGTGAGGAAATAAAGTTTCCCTTCAAGCTCTCTTTTCCAAAGGGAACACAGAGCATTCTCCCTGCACTTTCCTTTTGAGTGCTGTACTTCCCAGGTGCAGTAGAAGGGAGATACTTTGGCTGTTCACATTTACACGTTCTAGTGGCTTAAGGAAAGAAGGCCTCCATTGCCCTTCTTTCGGCATATAGTTCTCCTCAACTGAACGTGGCTTACAGTTCCCAGAAGTGAAGGGCTGTCCTTCGCTTACATCTTAGAATCTAGTGCACAGCCTAGTGGCCTATGACATCATAAACGCTTGCTGGACTTTAAGCACCGCTTTGACCCAGGCTGCCTTGGACCTGGGGCCTGCCTATTTCTGTGACGAGAAATGGATTGGGTTAAGAAGAGGAGATACGGAACAGCAGTGTTTCCCTGCCACAATTGAGCCTGCAACGCTCTAAATCCCAGTGAGGAAATAAAGTTTCCCTTCAAGCTCCCTTTTCCAAAGGGAACACAGAGCGTTCTCCCTGCACTTTCCTTTTGAGTTCGGTACTTCCCAGGTGCGGTAGAAGGGAGATACTTTTGCTGTTCACGTTTACACGTTCTAGTGGCTTAAGGAAAGAAGGCCGCCATTGCCCTTCTTCTCGCATATAGTTGCCCTCAACTGAAAGTGGCTTACAGGTCCGAGTAGTGTCAGGCAGTCTGTCGTTTACATGTTGCATCCTAGTGCAGAGGCACATGGCCTAAGACACCGAAAAGCTTCCTGCATTTAAAGCACCGCTTTGAACCACGCTGCCTTGGACCTGCGGCCTTTCTATCTGTGTGACGAGAAACAGAGAGCTTGAGCTCGATGCTGGTCGTCCCATATGTTTTACCTATTCACTAATAATCCTTAGGGAATCTCTTCAAACCCTGTTTTCCAAAGGGACCACAAAGCACTCTCCATTTGCCTTCCTTCGGTCTTTGGGGCTTCCCGGTGCTGTAAATGTAGGTACTTCTGTTGTTCACATTGACACCTTCTAGTGGCTTCCGAAAACGCTGAACGTTTTCAGGTCAGTTTTCAAGCCCTATTCTCCACAAGGACCACACAGCTTTCCCCCTGCGCGTCCGAACTGTGTTTTGTACTTCCCAGGTGCGGTAGAAGGGAGATACATCTGCTGTTCACATTTACAGCTTCTAGTGGCGTAAAAAAAGAAGGTCTCCTTTGCCCTTGTTTTGGCATATAGTTCTCCTCAACTGAACGTGGCTTACAGTTCCCAGAAGTGAAGGGCTGTCCTTCGCTTACATCTTAGAATCTAGTGCACAGCCTAGTGGCCTATGACATCATAAACGCTTGCTGGACTTTAAGCACCGCTTTGACCCAGGCTGCCTTGGACCTGGGGCCTGCCTATTTCTGTGACGAGAAATGGATTGTGTTAAGAAGAGGAGATACGGAACAACAGTGTTTCCCTGCTACATTTGAAACTGCAACGCTGTAATTCCAGTGAGGAAAAAAACATGTCCCTTCAAGCTCTTTTCCAATGGGAGCACAGAGCATTCTCCCTGCACTTTCCCTTACACTTTTGTAATTCCCAGGTGCGGTAGAAGGGAGATACATCTGTTGTTCATATTTACACGTTCTACTGGCTAAAGGAAAGAAGGTCTCCGTTGCCCTTCTTGTGGCATATAGTTCTCCTGAGCTGAACGTGGCTTACAGGTCCCAGAAGTGATGGGCAGTCCTTCGCCTACATCTTAGAATCTAGTGCACAGCCTAGTGGCCTATGACACTATAAACGCTTGCTGGAGTTTAAGCACCGCTTTGACACAGGCTGCCTTGGATCTGGGGCCTGCCCATTTCTTTGACGAGAAATGGATTGGGTTAAGAAGAGGAGATACGGAACAGCAGTGTTTCCCTGCCCCAATTGAGCCTGCAACGCTCTAAATCCCAGGGAGGAAATAAAGTTTCCCTTCAAGCTCCCTTTTCCAAAGGGAACACAGAGCGTTCTCCCTGCACTTTCCTTTTGAGTGCTGTACTTCCCAGGTGCGGTAGAAGGGAGATACTTTTGCTGTTCACGTTTACACGTTCTAGTGGCTTAAGGAAAGAAGGCCGCCATTGCCCTTCTTCTGGCATATAGTTGCCCTCAACTGAAAGTGGCTTACAGGTCCGAGTAGTGTCAGGCAGTCTGTCGTTTACATGTTGCATCCTAGTGCAGAGGCACATGGCCTAAGACACCGAAAAGCTTCCTGCATTTAAAGCACCGCTTTGACCCACGCTGCCTTGGACCTGCGGCCTTTCCATCTGTGTGACGAGAAACAGAGAGCTTGAGCTCGATCCTAGTCGTCCCATATGTTTTACCTATTCACTATTAATCCTTAGTGAATCTCTTCAAACCCTGTTTTCCAAAGGGACCACAAAGCACTCTCCATTTGCCTTCCTTCGGTCTTTGGGGCTTCCCGGTGCTGTAAATGTAGGTACTTCTGTTGTTCACATTGACACCTTCTAGTGGCTTCCGAAAACGCTGAACGTTTTCAGGTCAGTTTTCAAGCCCTATTCTCCACAAGGACCACACAGCTTTCCCCCTGCGCGTCCGAACTGTGTTTTGTACTTCCCAGGTGCGGTAGAAGGGAGATACATCTGCTGTTCACATTTACAGCTTCTAGTGGCGTAAAAAAAGAAGGTCTCCTTTGCCCTTGTTTTGGCATATAGTTCTCCTCAACTGAACGTGGCTTACAGTTCCCAGAAGTGAAGGGCTGTCCTTCGCTTACATCTTAGAATCTAGTGCACAGCCTAGTGGCATATGACATCATAAACGCTTGCTGGACTTTAAGCACCGCTTTGACCCAGGCTGCCTTGGACCTGGGGCCTGCCTATTTCTGTGACGAGAAATGGATTGTGTTAAGAAGAGGAGATACGGAACAACAGTGTTTCCCTGCTACATTTGAAACTGCAACGCTGTAATTCCAGTGAGGAAAAAAACATGTCCCTTCAAGCTCTTTTCCAATGGGAGCACAGAGCATTCTCCCTGCACTTTCCCTTACACTTTTGTAATTCCCAGGTGCGGTAGAAGGGAGATACATCTGTTGTTCATATTTACACGTTCTACTGGCTAAAGGAAAGAAGGTCTCCGTTGCCCTTCTTGTGGCATATAGTTCTCCTGAGCTGAACGTGGCTTACAGGTCCCAGAAGTGATGGGCAGTCCTTCGCCTACATCTTAGAATCTAGTGCACAGCCTAGTGGCCTATGACACTATAAACGCTTGCTGGAGTTTAAGCACCGCTTTGACACAGGCTGCCTTGGATCTGGGGCCTGCCCATTTCTTTGACGAGAAATGGATTGGGTTAAGAAGAGGAGATACGGAACAGCAGTGTTTCCCTGCCCCAATTGAGCCTGCAACGCTCTAAATCCCAGGGAGGAAATAAAGTTTCCCTTCAAGCTCCCTTTTCCAAAGGGAACACAGAGCGTTCTCCCTGCACTTTCCTTTTGAGTGCTGTACTTCCCAGGTGCGGTAGAAGGGAGATACTTTTGCTGTTCACGTTTACACGTTCTAGTGGCTTAAGGAAAGAAGGCCGCCATTGCCCTTCTTCTGGCATATAGTTGCCCTCAACTGAAAGTGGCTTACAGGTCCGAGTAGTGTCAGGCAGTCTGTCGTTTACATGTTGCATCCTAGTGCAGAGGCACATGGCCTAAGACACCGAAAAGCTTCCTGCATTTAAAGCACCGCTTTGACCCACGCTGCCTTGGACCTGCGGCCTTTCGATCTGTGTGACGAGAAACAGAGAGCTTGAGCTCGATCCTAGTCGTCCCATATGTTTTACCTATTCACTAATAATCCTTAGTGAATCTCTTCAAACCCTGTTTTCCAAAGGGACCACAAAGCACTCTCCATTTGCCTTCCTTCGGTCTTTGGGGCTTCCCGGTGCTGTAAATGTAGGTACTTCTGTTGTTCACATTGACACCTTCTAGTGGCTTCCGAAAACGCTGAACGTTTTCAGGTCAGTTTTCAAGCCCTATTCTCCACAAGGACCACACAGCTTTCCCCCTGCGCGTCCGAACTGTGTTTTGTACTTCCCAGGTGCGGTAGAAGGGAGATACATCTGCTGTTCACATTTACAGCTTCTAGTGGCGTAAAAAAAGAAGGTCTCCTTTGCCCTTGTTTTGGCATATAGTTCTCCTCAACTGAACGTGGCTTACAGTTCCCAGAAGTGAAGGGCTGTCCTTCGCTTACATCTTAGAATCTAGTGCACAGCCTAGTGGCCTATGACATCATAAACGCTTGCTGGACTTTAAGCACCGCTTTGACCCAGGCTGCCTTGGACCTGGGGCCTGCCTATTTCTGTGACGAGAAATGGATTGTGTTAAGAAGAGGAGATACGGAACAACAGTGTTTCCCTGCTACATTTGAAACTGCAACGCTGTAATTCCAGTGAGGAAAAAAACATGTCCCTTCAAGCTCTTTTCCAATGGGAGCACAGAGCATTCTCCCTGCACTTTCCCTTACACTTTTGTAATTCCCAGGTGCGGTAGAAGGGAGATACATCTGTTGTTCATATTTACACGTTCTACTGGCTAAAGGAAAGAAGGTCTCCGTTGCCCTTCTTGTGGCATATAGTTCTCCTGAGCTGAACGTGGCTTACAGGTCCCAGAAGTGATGGGCAGTCCTTCGCCTACATCTTAGAATCTAGTGCACAGCCTAGTGGCCTATGACACTATAAACGCTTGCTGGAGTTTAAGCACCGCTTTGACACAGGCTGCCTTGGATCTGGGGCCTGCCCATTTCTTTGACGAGAAATGGATTGGGTTAAGAAGAGGAGATACGGAACAGCAGTGTTTCCCTGCCCCAATTGAGCCTGCAACGCTCTAAATCCCAGGGAGGAAATAAAGTTTCCCTTCAAGCTCCCTTTTCCAAAGGGAACACAGAGCGTTCTCCCTGCACTTTCCCTTTGAGTGCTGTACTTCCCAGGTGCAGTAGAAGGGAGATACTTTGGCTGTTCACATTTACACGTTCTAGTGGCTTAAGGAAAGAAGGCCTCCATTGCCCTTCTTTCGGCATATAGTTGTCCTCAACTGAAAGTGGCTTACAGGTCCGAGTAGTGTCAGGCAGTCTGTCGTTTACATGTTGCATCCTAGTGCAGAGGCACATGGCCTAAGACACCGGAAAGCTTCCTGCATTTAAAGCACCGCTTTGACCCACGCTGCCTTGGACCTGCGGCCTTTCGATCTGTGTGACGAGAAACAGAGAGCTTGAGCTCGATGCTGGTCGTCCCATATGTTTTACCTATTCACTAATAATCCTTAGGGAATCTCTTCAAACCCTGTTTTCCAAAGGGACCACAAAGCACTCTCCATTTGCCTTCCTTCGGTCTTTGGGGCTTCCCGGTGCTGTAAATGTAGGTACTTCTGTTGTTCACATTGACACCTTCTAGTGGCTTCCGAAAACGCTGAACGTTTTCAGGTCAGTTTTCAAGCCCTATTCTCCACAAGGACCACACAGCTTTCCCCCTGCGCGTCCGAACTGTGTTTTGTACTTCCCAGGTGCGGTAGAAGGGAGATACATCTGCTGTTCACATTTACAGCTTCTAGTGGCGTAAAAAAAGAAGGTCTCCTTTGCCCTTGTTTTGGCATATAGTTCTCCTCAACTGAACATGGCTTACAGTTCCCAGAAGTGAAGGGCTGTCCTTCGCTTACATCTTAGAATCTAGTGCACAGCCTAGTGGCCTATGACATCATAAACGCTTGCTGGACTTTAAGCACCGCTTTGACCCAGGCTGCCTTGGACCTGGGGCCTGCCTATTTCTGTGACGAGAAATGGATTGTGTTAAGAAGAGGAGATACGGAACAACAGTGTTTCCCTGCTACATTTGAAACTGCAACGCTGTAATTCCAGTGAGGAAAAAAACATGTCCCTTCAAGCTCTTTTCCAATGGGAGCACAGAGCATTCTCCCTGCACTTTCCCTTACACTTTTGTAATTCCCAGGTGCGGTAGAAGGGAGATACATCTGTTGTTCATATTTACACGTTCTACTGGCTAAAGGAAAGAAGGTCTCCGTTGCCCTTCTTGTGGCATATAGTTCTCCTGAGCTGAACGTGGCTTACAGGTCCCAGAAGTGATGGGCAGTCCTTCGCCTACATCTTAGAATCTAGTGCACAGCCTAGTGGCCTATGACACTATAAACGCTTGCTGGAGTTTAAGCACCGCTTTGACACAGGCTGCCTTGGATCTGGGGCCTGCCCATTTCTTTGACGAGAAATGGATTGGGTTAAGAAGAGGAGATACGGAACAGCAGTGTTTCCCTGCCCCAATTGAGCCTGCAACGCTCTAAATCCCAGGGAGGAAATAAAGTTTCCCTTCAAGCTCCCTTTTCCAAAGGGAACACAGAGCGTTCTCCCTGCACTTTCCTTTTGAGTGCTGTACTTCCCAGGTGCGGTAGAAGGGAGATACTTTTGCTGTTCACGTTTACACGTTCTAGTGGCTTAAGGAAAGAAGGCCGCCATTGCCCTTCTTCTGGCATATAGTTGCCCTCAACTGAAAGTGGCTTACAGGTCCGAGTAGTGTCAGGCAGTCTGTCGTTTACATGTTGCATCCTAGTGCAGAGGCACATGGCCTAAGACACCGAAAAGCTTCCTGCATTTAAAGCACCGCTTTGACCCACGCTGCCTTGGACCTGCGGCCTTTCGATCTGTGTGACGAGAAACAGAGAGCTTGAGCTCGATCCTAGTCGTCCCATATGTTTTACCTATTCACTATTAATCCTTAGTGAATCTCTTCAAACCCTGTTTTCCAAAGGGACCACAAAGCACTCTCCCTTTGCCTTCCTTCGGTCTTTGGGGCTTCCCGGTGCTGTAGAATGTAGGTACTTCTGTTGTTCACATTGATACCTTCTAGTGGCTTCCGAAAACGCGGAACGTTTTCAGGTCAGTTTTCAAGCCCTATTCTTCACAAGGACCACACAGCTTTCCCCCTGCGTGTCCGAACTGAGTTTTGTACTTCCCAGATGCGGTAGAAGGGAGATACATCTGCTGTTCACATTTACAGCCTCTAGTGCCTTAAGAAAAGAAGGTCTCCATTGCCCTTCTTTTGGCATATAGTTCTCAACTGAACATGGCTTACAGGTCCCAGAAGTGTCGGGCACTCCGTCGCCCTCATCTTAGAATCTAGTGCACAGCCTAGTGGTCTAAGACACTGTTAACGCTTGCTGGAGATTAAGCACCGCTTTGACCCAGGCTGCCTTGGACCTGGGGCCTGCCTATTTCTGTGACGAGAAATGGATTGGGTTAAGAAGAGGAGATACGGAACAACAGTGTTTCCCTGCTACATTTGAAACTGCAACGCTGTAATTCCAGTGAGGAAAAAAACGTTTTCCTTCAAGCTCTTTTCCAATGGGAGCACAGAGCATTCTCCCTGCACTTTCCCTTTCACTTTTGTAATTCCCAGGTGCGGTAGAAGGGAGATACATCTGTTGTTCATATTTACACGTTCTACTGGCTTAAGGAAAGAAGGTCTCCGTTGCCCTTCTTGTGGCATATAGTTCTCCTGAGCTGAACGTGGCTTACAGGTCCCAGAAGTGATGGGCAGTCCTTCGCTTACATCTTAGAATCTAGTGCACAGCCTAGTGGCCTATGACGCTATAAACGCTTGCTGGAGTTTAAGCACCGCTTTGACACAGGCTGCCTTGGATCTGGGGCCTGCCTATTTCTGTGACGAGAAATGGATTGTGTTAAGAAGAGAAGATATGGAACAACAGTGTTTCCCTGCCACAATTGAGCCTGCAACGCTCTAAATCCCAGTGAGGAAATAAAGTTTCCCTTCAAGCTCTCTTTTCCAAAGGGAACACAGAGCATTCTCCCTGCACTTTCCTTTTGAGTGCTGTACTTCCCAGGTGCAGTAGAAGGGAGATACTTTGGCTGTTCACATTTACACGTTCTAGTGGCTTAAGGAAAGAAGGCCTCCATTGCCCTTCTTTCGGCATATAGTTCTCCTCAACTGAACGTGGCTTACAGTTCCCAGAAGTGAAGGGCTGTCCTTCGCTTACATCTTAGAATCTAGTGCACAGCCTAGTGGCCTATGACATCATAAACGCTTGCTGGACTTTAAGCACCGCTTTGACTCAGGCTGCCTTGGACCTGGGGCCTGCCTATTTCTGTGACGAGAAATGGATTGGGTTAAGAAGAGGAGATACGGAACAGCAGTGTTTCCCTGCCACAATTGAGCCTGCAACGCTCTAAATCCCAGTGAGGAAATAAAGTTTCCCTTCAAGCTCCCTTTTCCAAAGGGAACACAGAGCGTTCTCCCTGCACTTTCCTTTTGAGTTCGGTACTTCCCAGGTGCGGTAGAAGGGAGATACTTTTGCTGTTCACGTTTACACGTTCTAGTGGCTTAAGGAAAGAAGGCCGCCATTGCCCTTCTTCTCGCATATAGTTGCCCTCAACTGAAAGTGGCTTACAGGTCCGAGTAGTGTCAGGCAGTCTGTCGTTTACATGTTGCATCCTAGTGCAGAGGCACATGGCCTAAGACACCGAAAAGCTTCCTGCATTTAAAGCACCGCTTTGAACCACGCTGCCTTGGACCTGCGGCCTTTCGATCTGTGTGACGAGAAACAGAGAGCTTGAGCTCGATGCTGGTCGTCCCATATGTTTTACCTATTCACTAATAATCCTTAGGGAATCTCTTCAAACCCTGTTTTCCAAAGGGACCACAAAGCACTCTCCATTTGCCTTCCTTCGGTCTTTGGGGCTTCCCGGTGCTGTAAATGTAGGTACTTCTGTTGTTCACATTGACACCTTCTAGTGGCTTCCGAAAACGCTGAACGTTTTCAGGTCAGTTTTCAAGCCCTATTCTCCACAAGGACCACACAGCTTTCCCCCTGCGCGTCCGAACTGTGTTTTGTACTTCCCAGGTGCGGTAGAAGGGAGATACATCTGCTGTTCACATTTACAGCTTCTAGTGGCGTAAAAAAAGAAGGTCTCCTTTGCCCTTGTTTTGGCATATAGTTCTCCTCAACTGAACGTGGCTTACAGTTCCCAGAAGTGAAGGGCTGTCCTTCGCTTACATCTTAGAATCTAGTGCACAGCCTAGTGGCCTATGACATCATAAACGCTTGCTGGACTTTAAGCACCGCTTTGACCCAGGCTGCCTTGGACCTGGGGCCTGCCTATTTCTGTGACGAGAAATGGATTGTGTTAAGAAGAGGAGATACGGAACAACAGTGTTTCCCTGCTACATTTGAAACTGCAACGCTGTAATTCCAGTGAGGAAAAAAACATGTCCCTTCAAGCTCTTTTCCAATGGGAGCACAGAGCATTCTCCCTGCACTTTCCCTTACACTTTTGTAATTCCCAGGTGCGGTAGAAGGGAGATACATCTGTTGTTCATATTTACACGTTCTACTGGCTAAAGGAAAGAAGGTCTCCGTTGCCCTTCTTGTGGCATATAGTTCTCCTGAGCTGAACGTGGCTTACAGGTCCCAGAAGTGATGGGCAGTCCTTCGCCTACATCTTAGAATCTAGTGCACAGCCTAGTGGCCTATGACACTATAAACGCTTGCTGGAGTTTAAGCACCGCTTTGACACAGGCTGCCTTGGATCTGGGGCCTGCCCATTTCTTTGACGAGAAATGGATTGGGTTAAGAAGAGGAGATACGGAACAGCAGTGTTTCCCTGCCCCAATTGAGCCTGCAACGCTCTAAATCCCAGGGAGGAAATAAAGTTTCCCTTCAAGCTCCCTTTTCCAAAGGGAACACAGAGCGTTCTCCCTGCACTTTCCTTTTGAGTGCTGTACTTCCCAGGTGCGGTAGAAGGGAGATACTTTTGCTGTTCACGTTTACACGTTCTAGTGGCTTAAGGAAAGAAGGCCGCCATTGCCCTTCTTCTCGCATATAGTTGCCCTCAACTGAAAGTGGCTTACAGGTCCGAGTAGTGTCAGGCAGTCTGTCGTTTACATGTTGCATCCTAGTGCAGAGGCACATGGCCTAAGACACCGAAAAGCTTCCTGCATTTAAAGCACCGCTTTGACCCACGCTGCCTTGGACCTGCGGCCTTTCGATCTGTGTGACGAGAAACAGAGAGCTTGAGCTCGATCCTAGTCGTCCCATATGTTTTACCTATTCACTATTAATCCTTAGTGAATCTCTTCAAACCCTGTTTTCCAAAGGGACCACAAAGCACTCTCCATTTGCCTTCCTTCGGTCTTTGGGGCTTCCCGGTGCTGTAAATGTAGGTACTTCTGTTGTTCACATTGACACCTTCTAGTGGCTTCCGAAAACGCTGAACGTTTTCAGGTCAGTTTTCAAGCCCTATTCTCCACAAGGACCACACAGCTTTCCCCCTGCGCGTCCGAACTGTGTTTTGTACTTCCCAGGTGCGGTAGAAGGGAGATACATCTGCTGTTCACATTTACAGCTTCTAGTGGCGTAAAAAAAGAAGGTCTCCTTTGCCCTTGTTTTGGCATATAGTTCTCCTCAACTGAACGTGGCTTACAGTTCCCAGAAGTGAAGGGCTGTCCTTCGCTTACATCTTAGAATCTAGTGCACAGCCTAGTGGCCTATGACATCATAAACGCTTGCTGGACTTTAAGCACCGCTTTGACCCAGGCTGCCTTGGACCTGGGGCCTGCCTATTTCTGTGACGAGAAATGGATTGTGTTAAGAAGAGGAGATACGGAACAACAGTGTTTCCCTGCTACATTTGAAACTGCAACGCTGTAATTCCAGTGAGGAAAAAAACATGTCCCTTCAAGCTCTTTTCCAATGGGAGCACAGAGCATTCTCCCTGCACTTTCCCTTACACTTTTGTAATTCCCAGGTGCGGTAGAAGGGAGATACATCTGTTGTTCATATTTACACGTTCTACTGGCTAAAGGAAAGAAGGTCTCCGTTGCCCTTCTTGTGGCATATAGTTCTCCTGAGCTGAACGTGGCTTACAGGTCCCAGAAGTGATGGGCAGTCCTTCGCCTACATCTTAGAATCTAGTGCACAGCCTAGTGGCCTATGACACTATAAACGCTTGCTGGAGTTTAAGCACCGCTTTGACACAGGCTGCCTTGGATCTGGGGCCTGCCCATTTCTTTGACGAGAAATGGATTGGGTTAAGAAGAGGAGATACGGAACAGCAGTGTTTCCCTGCCCCAATTGAGCCTGCAACGCTCTAAATCCCAGGGAGGAAATAAAGTTTCCCTTCAAGCTCCCTTTTCCAAAGGGAACACAGAGCGTTCTCCCTGCACTTTCCTTTTGAGTGCTGTACTTCCCAGGTGCGGTAGAAGGGAGATACTTTTGCTGTTCACGTTTACACGTTCTAGTGGCTTAAGGAAAGAAGGCCGCCATTGCCCTTCTTCTGGCATATAGTTGCCCTCAACTGAAAGTGGCTTACAGGTCCGAGTAGTGTCAGGCAGTCTGTCGTTTACATGTTGCATCCTAGTGCAGAGGCACATGGCCTAAGACACCGAAAAGCTTCCTGCATTTAAAGCACCGCTTTGACCCACGCTGCCTTGGACCTGCGGCCTTTCGATCTGTGTGACGAGAAACAGAGAGCTTGAGCTCGATCCTAGTCGTCCCATATGTTTTACCTATTCACTATTAATCCTTAGTGAATCTCTTCAAACCCTGTTTTCCAAAGGGACCACAAAGCACTCTCCCTTTGCCTTCCTTCGGTCTTTGGGGCTTCCCGGTGCTGTAGAATGTAGGTACTTCTGTTGTTCACATTGATACCTTCTAGTGGCTTCCGAAAACGCGGAACGTTTTCAGGTCAGTTTTCAAGCCCTATTCTTCACAAGGACCACACAGCTTTCCCCCTGTGCGTCCGAACTGAGTTTTGTTCTTCCCAGATGCGGTAGAAGGGAGATACATCTGCTGTTCACATTTACAGCCTCTAGTGCCTTAAGAAAAGAAGGTCTCCATTGCCCTTCTTTTGGCATATAGTTCTCAACTGAACATGGCTTACAGGTCCCAGAAGTGTCGGGCACTCCGTCGCCCTCATCTTAGAATCTAGTGCACAGCCTAGTGGTCTAAGACACTGTTAACGCTTGCTGGAGATTAAGCACCGCTTTGACCCAGGCTGCCTTGGACCTGGGGCCTGCCTATTTCTGTGACGAGAAATGGATTGGGTTAAGAAGAGGAGATACGGAACAACAGTGTTTCCCTGCTACATTTGAAACTGCAACGCTGTAATTCCAGTGAGGAAAAAAACGTTTTCCTTCAAGCTCTTTTCCAATGGGAGCACAGAGCATTCTCCCTGCACTTTCCCTTTCACTTTTGTAATTCCCAGGTGCGGTAGAAGGGAGATACATCTGTTGTTCATATTTACACGTTCTACTGGCTTAAGGAAAGAAGGTCTCCGTTGCCCTTCTTGTGGCATATAGTTCTCCTGAGCTGAACGTGGCTTACAGGTCCCAGAAGTGATGGGCAGTCCTTCGCTTACATCTTAGAATCTAGTGCACAGCCTAGTGGCCTATGACGCTATAAACGCTTGCTGGAGTTTAAGCACCGCTTTGACACAGGCTGCCTTGGATCTGGGGCCTGCCTATTTCTGTGACGAGAAATGGATTGTGTTAAGAAGAGAAGATATGGAACAACAGTGTTTCCCTGCCACAATTGAGCCTGCAACGCTCTAAATCCCAGTGAGGAAATAAAGTTTCCCTTCAAGCTCTCTTTTCCAAAGGGAACACAGAGCATTCTCCCTGCACTTTCCTTTTGAGTGCTGTACTTCCCAGGTGCAGTAGAAGGGAGATACTTTGGCTGTTCACATTTACACGTTCTAGTGGCTTAAGGAAAGAAGGCCTCCATTGCCCTTCTTTCGGCATATAGTTCTCCTCAACTGAACGTGGCTTACAGTTCCCAGAAGTGAAGGGCTGTCCTTCGCTTACATCTTAGAATCTAGTGCACAGCCTAGTGGCCTATGACATCATAAACGCTTGCTGGACTTTAAGCACCGCTTTGACCCAGGCTGCCTTGGACCTGGGGCCTGCCTATTTCTGTGACGAGAAATGGATTGGGTTAAGAAGAGGAGATACGGAACAGCAGTGTTTCCCTGCCACAATTGAGCCTGCAACGCTCTAAATCCCAGTGAGGAAATAAAGTTTCCCTTCAAGCTCCCTTTTCCAAAGGGAACACAGAGCGTTCTCCCTGCACTTTCCTTTTGAGTTCGGTACTTCCCAGGTGCGGTAGAAGGGAGATACTTTTGCTGTTCACGTTTACACGTTCTAGTGGCTTAAGGAAAGAAGGCCGCCATTGCCCTTCTTCTGGCATATAGTTGCCCTCAACTGAAAGTGGCTTACAGGTCCGAGTAGTGTCAGGCAGTCTGTCGTTTACATGTTGCATCCTAGTGCAGAGGCACATGGCCTAAGACACCGAAAAGCTTCCTGCATTTAAAGCACCGCTTTGAACCACGCTGCCTTGGACCTGCGGCCTTTCTATCTGTGTGACGAGAAACAGAGAGCTTGAGCTCGATGCTGGTCGTCCCATATGTTTTACCTATTCACTAATAATCCTTAGGGAATCTCTTCAAACCCTGTTTTCCAAAGGGACCACAAAGCACTCTCCATTTGCCTTCCTTCGGTCTTTGGGGCTTCCCGGTGCTGTAAATGTAGGTACTTCTGTTGTTCACATTGACACCTTCTAGTGGCTTCCGAAAACGCTGAACGTTTTCAGGTCAGTTTTCAAGCCCTATTCTCCACAAGGACCACACAGCTTTCCCCCTGCGCGTCCGAACTGTGTTTTGTACTTCCCAGGTGCGGTAGAAGGGAGATACATCTGCTGTTCACATTTACAGCTTCTAGTGGCGTAAAAAAAGAAGGTCTCCTTTGCCCTTGTTTTGGCATATAGTTCTCCTCAACTGAACGTGGCTTACAGTTCCCAGAAGTGAAGGGCTGTCCTTCGCTTACATCTTAGAATCTAGTGCACAGCCTAGTGGCCTATGACATCATAAACGCTTGCTGGACTTTAAGCACCGCTTTGACCCAGGCTGCCTTGGACCTGGGGCCTGCCTATTTCTGTGACGAGAAATGGATTGGGTTAAGAAGAGGAGATACGGAACAACAGTGTTTCCCTGCTACATTTGAAACTGCAACGCTGTAATTCCAGTGAGGAAAAAAACATGTCCCTTCAAGCTCTTTTCCAATGGGAGCACAGAGCATTCTCCCTGCACTTTCCCTTACACTTTTGTAATTCCCAGGTGCGGTAGAAGGGAGATACATCTGTTGTTCATATTTACACGTTCTACTGGCTAAAGGAAAGAAGGTCTCCGTTGCCCTTCTTGTGGCATATAGTTCTCCTGAGCTGAACGTGGCTTACAGGTCCCAGAAGTGATGGGCAGTCCTTCGCCTACATCTTAGAATCTAGTGCACAGCCTAGTGGCCTATGACACTATAAACGCTTGCTGGAGTTTAAGCACCGCTTTGACACAGGCTGCCTTGGATCTGGGGCCTGCCCATTTCTTTGACGAGAAATGGATTGGGTTAAGAAGAGGAGATACGGAACAGCAGTGTTTCCCTGCCCCAATTGAGCCTGCAACGCTCTAAATCCCAGGGAGGAAATAAAGTTTCCCTTCAAGCTCCCTTTTCCAAAGGGAACACAGAGCGTTCTCCCTGCACTTTCCTTTTGAGTGCTGTACTTCCCAGGTGCGGTAGAAGGGAGATACTTTTGCTGTTCACGTTTACACGTTCTAGTGGCTTAAGGAAAGAAGGCCGCCATTGCCCTTCTTCTGGCATATAGTTGCCCTCAACTGAAAGTGGCTTACAGGTCCGAGTAGTGTCAGGCAGTCTGTCGTTTACATGTTGCATCCTAGTGCAGAGGCACATGGCCTAAGACACCGAAAAGCTTCCTGCATTTAAAGCACCGCTTTGACCCACGCTGCCTTGGACCTGCGGCCTTTCGATCTGTGTGACAAGAAACAGAGAGCTTGAGCTCGATCCTAGTCGTCCCATATGTTTTACCTATTCACTATTAATCCTTAGTGAATCTCTTCAAACCCTGTTTTCCAAAGGGACCACAAAGCACTCTCCCTTTGCCTTCCTTCGGTCTTTGGGGCTTCCCGGTGCTGTAGAATGTAGGTACTTCTGTTGTTCACATTGATACCTTCTAGTGGCTTCCGAAAACGCGGAACGTTTTCAGGTCAGTTTTCAAGCCCTATTCTTCACAAGGACCACACAGCTTTCCCCCTGCGCGTCCGAACTGAGTTTTGTTCTTCCCAGATGCGGTAGAAGGGAGATACATCTGCTGTTCACATTTACAGCCTCTAGTGCCTTAAGAAAAGAAGGTCTCCATTGCCCTTCTTTTGGCATATAGTTCTCAACTGAACATGGCTTACAGGTCCCAGAAGTGTCGGGCACTCCGTCGCCCTCATCTTAGAATCTAGTGCACAGCCTAGTGGTCTAAGACACTGTTAACGCTTGCTGGAGATTAAGCACCGCTTTGACCCAGGCTGCCTTGGACCTGGGGCCTGCCTATTTCTGTGACGAGAAATGGATTGGGTTAAGAAGAGGAGATACGGAACAACAGTGTTTCCCTGCTACATTTGAAACTGCAACGCTGTAATTCCAGTGAGGAAAAAAACGTTTTCCTTCAAGCTCTTTTCCAATGGGAGCACAGAGCATTCTCCCTGCACTTTCCCTTTCACTTTTGTAATTCCCAGGTGCGGTAGAAGGGAGATACATCTGTTGTTCATATTTACACGTTCTACTGGCTTAAGGAAAGAAGGTCTCCGTTGCCCTTCTTGTGGCATATAGCTCTCCTGAGCTGAACGTGGCTTACAGGTCCCAGAAGTGATGGGCAGTCCTTCGCTTACATCTTAGAATCTAGTGCACAGCCTAGTGGCCTATGACGCTATAAACGCTTGCTGGAGTTTAAGCACCGCTTTGACACAGGCTGCCTTGGATCTGGGGCCTGCCTATTTCTGTGACGAGAAATGGATTGTGTTAAGAAGAGAAGATATGGAACAACAGTGTTTCCCTGCCACAATTGAGCCTGCAACGCTCTAAATCCCAGTGAGGAAATAAAGTTTCCCTTCAAGCTCTCTTTTCCAAAGGGAACACAGAGCATTCTCCCTGCACTTTCCTTTTGAGTGCTGTACTTCCCAGGTGCAGTAGAAGGGAGATACTTTTGCTGTTCACGTTTACACGTTCTAGTGGCTTAAGGAAAGAAGGCCGCCATTGCCCTTCTTCTGGCATATAGTTGCCCTCAACTGAAAGTGGCTTACAGGTCCGAGTAGTGTCAGGCAGTCTGTCGTTTACATGTTGCATCCTAGTGCAGAGGCACATGGCCTAAGACACCGAAAAGCTTCCTGCATTTAAAGCACCGCTTTGAACCACGCTGCCTTGGACCTGCGGCCTTTCTATCTGTGTGACGAGAAACAGAGAGCTTGAGCTCGATGCTGGTCGTCCCATATGTTTTACCTATTCACTAATAATCCTTAGGGAATCTCTTCAAACCCTGTTTTCCAAAGGGACCACAAAGCACTCTCCATTTGCCTTCCTTCGGTCTTTGGGGCTTCCCGGTGCTGTAAATGTAGGTACTTCTGTTGTTCACATTGACACCTTCTAGTGGCTTCCGAAAACGCTGAACGTTTTCAGGTCAGTTTTCAAGCCCTATTCTCCACAAGGACCACACAGCTTTCCCCCTGCGCGTCCGAACTGTGTTTTGTACTTCCCAGGTGCGGTAGAAGGGAGATACATCTGCTGTTCACATTTACAGCTTCTAGTGGCGTAAAAAAAGAAGGTCTCCTTTGCCCTTGTTTTGGCATATAGTTCTCCTCAACTGAACGTGGCTTACAGTTCCCAGAAGTGAAGGGCTGTCCTTCGCTTACATCTTAGAATCTAGTGCACAGCCTAGTGGCCTATGACATCATAAACGCTTGCTGGACTTTAAGCACCGCTTTGACCCAGGCTGCCTTGGACCTGGGGCCTGCCTATTTCTGTGACGAGAAATGGATTGGGTTAAGAAGAGGAGATACGGAACAACAGTGTTTCCCTGCTACATTTGAAACTGCAACGCTGTAATTCCAGTGAGGAAAAAAACATGTCCCTTCAAGCTCTTTTCCAATGGGAGCACAGAGCATTCTCCCTGCACTTTCCCTTACACTTTTGTAATTCCCAGGTGCGGTAGAAGGGAGATACATCTGTTGTTCATATTTACACGTTCTACTGGCTAAAGGAAAGAAGGTCTCCGTTGCCCTTCTTGTGGCATATAGTTCTCCTGAGCTGAACGTGGCTTACAGGTCCCAGAAGTGATGGGCAGTCCTTCGCCTACATCTTAGAATCTAGTGCACAGCCTAGTGGCCTATGACACTATAAACGCTTGCTGGAGTTTAAGCACCGCTTTGACACAGGCTGCCTTGGATCTGGGGCCTGCCCATTTCTTTGACGAGAAATGGATTGGGTTAAGAAGAGGAGATACGGAACAGCAGTGTTTCCCTGCCCCAATTGAGCCTGCAACGCTCTAAATCCCAGGGAGGAAATAAAGTTTCCCTTCAAGCTCCCTTTTCCAAAGGGAACACAGAGCGTTCTCCCTGCACTTTCCTTTTGAGTGCTGTACTTCCCAGGTGCGGTAGAAGGGAGATACTTTTGCTGTTCACGTTTACACGTTCTAGTGGCTTAAGGAAAGAAGGCCGCCATTGCCCTTCTTCTGGCATATAGTTGCCCTCAACTGAAAGTGGCTTACAGGTCCGAGTAGTGTCAGGCAGTCTGTCGTTTACATGTTGCATCCTAGTGCAGAGGCACATGGCCTAAGACACCGAAAAGCTTCCTGCATTTAAAGCACCGCTTTGACCCACGCTGCCTTGGACCTGCGGCCTTTCGATCTGTGTGACAAGAAACAGAGAGCTTGAGCTCGATCCTAGTCGTCCCATATGTTTTACCTATTCACTATTAATCCTTAGTGAATCTCTTCAAACCCTGTTTTCCAAAGGGACCACAAAGCACTCTCCCTTTGCCTTCCTTCGGTCTTTGGGGCTTCCCGGTGCTGTAGAATGTAGGTACTTCTGTTGTTCACATTGATACCTTCTAGTGGCTTCCGAAAACGCGGAACGTTTTCAGGTCAGTTTTCAAGCCCTATTCTTCACAAGGACCACACAGCTTTCCCCCTGCGCGTCCGAACTGAGTTTTGTTCTTCCCAGATGCGGTAGAAGGGAGATACATCTGCTGTTCACATTTACAGCCTCTAGTGCCTTAAGAAAAGAAGGTCTCCATTGCCCTTCTTTTGGCATATAGTTCTCAACTGAACATGGCTTACAGGTCCCAGAAGTGTCGGGCACTCCGTCGCCCTCATCTTAGAATCTAGTGCACAGCCTAGTGGTCTAAGACACTGTTAACGCTTGCTGGAGATTAAGCACCGCTTTGACCCAGGCTGCCTTGGACCTGGGGCCTGCCTATTTCTGTGACGAGAAATGGATTGGGTTAAGAAGAGGAGATACGGAACAACAGTGTTTCCCTGCTACATTTGAAACTGCAACGCTGTAATTCCAGTGAGGAAAAAAACGTTTTCCTTCAAGCTCTTTTCCAATGGGAGCACAGAGCATTCTCCCTGCACTTTCCCTTTCACTTTTGTAATTCCCAGGTGCGGTAGAAGGGAGATACATCTGTTGTTCATATTTACACGTTCTACTGGCTTAAGGAAAGAAGGTCTCCGTTGCCCTTCTTGTGGCATATAGCTCTCCTGAGCTGAACGTGGCTTACAGGTCCCAGAAGTGATGGGCAGTCCTTCGCTTACATCTTAGAATCTAGTGCACAGCCTAGTGGCCTATGACGCTATAAACGCTTGCTGGAGTTTAAGCACCGCTTTGACACAGGCTGCCTTGGATCTGGGGCCTGCCTATTTCTGTGACGAGAAATGGATTGTGTTAAGAAGAGAAGATATGGAACAACAGTGTTTCCCTGCCACAATTGAGCCTGCAACGCTCTAAATCCCAGTGAGGAAATAAAGTTTCCCTTCAAGCTCTCTTTTCCAAAGGGAACACAGAGCATTCTCCCTGCACTTTCCTTTTGAGTGCTGTACTTCCCAGGTGCAGTAGAAGGGAGATACTTTGGCTGTTCACATTTACACGTTCTAGTGGCTTAAGGAAAGAAGGCCTCCATTGCCCTTCTTTCGGCATATAGTTCTCCTCAACTGAACGTGGCTTACAGTTCCCAGAAGTGAAGGGCTGTCCTTCGCTTACATCTTAGAATCTAGTGCACAGCCTAGTGGCCTATGACATCATAAACGCTTGCTGGACTTTAAGCACCGCTTTGACCCAGGCTGCCTTGGACCTGGGGCCTGCCTATTTCTGTGACGAGAAATGGATTGGGTTAAGAAGAGGAGATACGGAACAGCAGTGTTTCCCTGCCACAATTGAGCCTGCAACGCTCTAAATCCCAGTGAGGAAATAAAGTTTCCCTTCAAGCTCCCTTTTCCAAAGGGAACACAGAGCGTTCTCCCTGCACTTTCCTTTTGAGTTCGGTACTTCCCAGGTGCGGTAGAAGGGAGATACTTTTGCTGTTCACGTTTACACGTTCTAGTGGCTTAAGGAAAGAAGGCCGCCATTGCCCTTCTTCTCGCATATAGTTGCCCTCAACTGAAAGTGGCTTACAGGTCCGAGTAGTGTCAGGCAGTCTGTCGTTTACATGTTGCATCCTAGTGCAGAGGCACATGGCCTAAGACACCGAAAAGCTTCCTGCATTTAAAGCACCGCTTTGAACCACGCTGCCTTGGACCTGCGGCCTTTCTATCTGTGTGACGAGAAACAGAGAGCTTGAGCTCGATGCTGGTCGTCCCATATGTTTTACCTATTCACTAATAATCCTTAGGGAATCTCTTCAAACCCTGTTTTCCAAAGGGACCACAAAGCACTCTCCATTTGCCTTCCTTCGGTCTTTGGGGCTTCCCGGTGCTGTAAATGTAGGTACTTCTGTTGTTCACATTGACACCTTCTAGTGGCTTCCGAAAACGCTGAACGTTTTCAGGTCAGTTTTCAAGCCCTATTCTCCACAAGGACCACACAGCTTTCCCCCTGCGCGTCCGAACTGTGTTTTGTACTTCCCAGGTGCGGTAGAAGGGAGATACATCTGCTGTTCACATTTACAGCTTCTAGTGGCGTAAAAAAAGAAGGTCTCCTTTGCCCTTGTTTTGGCATATAGTTCTCCTCAACTGAACGTGGCTTACAGTTCCCAGAAGTGAAGGGCTGTCCTTCGCTTACATCTTAGAATCTAGTGCACAGCCTAGTGGCCTATGACATCATAAACGCTTGCTGGACTTTAAGCACCGCTTTGACCCAGGCTGCCTTGGACCTGGGGCCTGCCTATTTCTGTGACGAGAAATGGATTGTGTTAAGAAGAGGAGATACGGAACAACAGTGTTTCCCTGCTACATTTGAAACTGCAACGCTGTAATTCCAGTGAGGAAAAAAACATGTCCCTTCAAGCTCTTTTCCAATGGGAGCACAGAGCATTCTCCCTGCACTTTCCCTTACACTTTTGTAATTCCCAGGTGCGGTAGAAGGGAGATACATCTGTTGTTCATATTTACACGTTCTACTGGCTAAAGGAAAGAAGGTCTCCGTTGCCCTTCTTGTGGCATATAGTTCTCCTGAGCTGAACGTGGCTTACAGGTCCCAGAAGTGATGGGCAGTCCTTCGCCTACATCTTAGAATCTAGTGCACAGCCTAGTGGCCTATGACACTATAAACGCTTGCTGGAGTTTAAGCACCGCTTTGACACAGGCTGCCTTGGATCTGGGGCCTGCCCATTTCTTTGACGAGAAATGGATTGGGTTAAGAAGAGGAGATACGGAACAGCAGTGTTTCCCTGCCCCAATTGAGCCTGCAACGCTCTAAATCCCAGGGAGGAAATAAAGTTTCCCTTCAAGCTCCCTTTTCCAAAGGGAACACAGAGCGTTCTCCCTGCACTTTCCTTTTGAGTGCTGTACTTCCCAGGTGCGGTAGAAGGGAGATACTTTTGCTGTTCACGTTTACACGTTCTAGTGGCTTAAGGAAAGAAGGCCGCCATTGCCCTTCTTCTCGCATATAGTTGCCCTCAACTGAAAGTGGCTTACAGGTCCGAGTAGTGTCAGGCAGTCTGTCGTTTACATGTTGCATCCTAGTGCAGAGGCACATGGCCTAAGACACCGAAAAGCTTCCTGCATTTAAAGCACCGCTTTGACCCACGCTGCCTTGGACCTGCGGCCTTTCGATCTGTGTGACGAGAAACAGAGAGCTTGAGCTCGATCCTAGTCGTCCCATATGTTTTACCTATTCACTATTAATCCTTAGTGAATCTCTTCAAACCCTGTTTTCCAAAGGGACCACAAAGCACTCTCCATTTGCCTTCCTTCGGTCTTTGGGGCTTCCCGGTGCTGTAAATGTAGGTACTTCTGTTGTTCACATTGACACCTTCTAGTGGCTTCCGAAAACGCTGAACGTTTTCAGGTCAGTTTTCAAGCCCTATTCTCCACAAGGACCACACAGCTTTCCCCCTGCGCGTCCGAACTGTGTTTTGTACTTCCCAGGTGCGGTAGAAGGGAGATACATCTGCTGTTCACATTTACAGCTTCTAGTGGCGTAAAAAAAGAAGGTCTCCTTTGCCCTTGTTTTGGCATATAGTTCTCCTCAACTGAACGTGGCTTACAGTTCCCAGAAGTGAAGGGCTGTCCTTCGCTTACATCTTAGAATCTAGTGCACAGCCTAGTGGCATATGACATCATAAACGCTTGCTGGACTTTAAGCACCGCTTTGACCCAGGCTGCCTTGGACCTGGGGCCTGCCTATTTCTGTGACGAGAAATGGATTGTGTTAAGAAGAGGAGATACGGAACAACAGTGTTTCCCTGCTACATTTGAAACTGCAACGCTGTAATTCCAGTGAGGAAAAAAACATGTCCCTTCAAGCTCTTTTCCAATGGGAGCACAGAGCATTCTCCCTGCACTTTCCCTTACACTTTTGTAATTCCCAGGTGCGGTAGAAGGGAGATACATCTGTTGTTCATATTTACACGTTCTACTGGCTAAAGGAAAGAAGGTCTCCGTTGCCCTTCTTGTGGCATATAGTTCTCCTGAGCTGAACGTGGCTTACAGGTCCCAGAAGTGATGGGCAGTCCTTCGCCTACATCTTAGAATCTAGTGCACAGCCTAGTGGCCTATGACACTATAAACGCTTGCTGGAGTTTAAGCACCGCTTTGACACAGGCTGCCTTGGATCTGGGGCCTGCCCATTTCTTTGACGAGAAATGGATTGGGTTAAGAAGAGGAGATACGGAACAGCAGTGTTTCCCTGCCCCAATTGAGCCTGCAACGCTCTAAATCCCAGGGAGGAAATAAAGTTTCCCTTCAAGCTCCCTTTTCCAAAGGGAACACAGAGCGTTCTCCCTGCACTTTCCTTTTGAGTGCTGTACTTCCCAGGTGCGGTAGAAGGGAGATACTTTTGCTGTTCACGTTTACACGTTCTAGTGGCTTAAGGAAAGAAGGCCGCCATTGCCCTTCTTCTGGCATATAGTTGCCCTCAACTGAAAGTGGCTTACAGGTCCGAGTAGTGTCAGGCAGTCTGTCGTTTACATGTTGCATCCTAGTGCAGAGGCACATGGCCTAAGACACCGAAAAGCTTCCTGCATTTAAAGCACCGCTTTGACCCACGCTGCCTTGGACCTGCGGCCTTTCGATCTGTGTGACGAGAAACAGAGAGCTTGAGCTCGATCCTAGTCGTCCCATATGTTTTACCTATTCACTATTAATCCTTAGTGAATCTCTTCAAACCCTGTTTTCCAAAGGGACCACAAAGCACTCTCCCTTTGCCTTCCTTCGGTCTTTGGGGCTTCCCGGTGCTGTAGAATGTAGGTACTTCTGTTGTTCACATTGATACCTTCTAGTGGCTTCCGAAAACGCGGAACGTTTTCAGGTCAGTTTTCAAGCCCTATTCTTCACAAGGACCACACAGCTTTCCCCCTGCGCGTCCGAACTGAGTTTTGTACTTCCCAGATGCGGTAGAAGGGAGATACATCTGCTGTTCACATTTACAGCCTCTAGTGCCTTAAGAAAAGAAGGTCTCCATTGCCCTTCTTTTGGCATATAGTTCTCAACTGAACATGGCTTACAGGTCCTAGAAGTGTCGGGCACTCCGTCGCCCTCATCTTAGAATCTAGTGCACAGCCTAGTGGTCTAAGACACTGTTAACGCTTGCTGGAGATTAAGCACCGCTTTGACCCAGGCTGCCTTGGACCTGGGGCCTGCCTATTTCTGTGACGAGAAATGGATTGGGTTAAGAAGAGGAGATACGGAACAACAGTGTTTCCCTGCTACATTTGAAACTGCAACGCTGTAATTCCAGTGAGGAAAAAAACGTTTTCCTTCAAGCTCTTTTCCAATGGGAGCACAGAGCATTCTCCCTGCACTTTCCCTTTCACTTTTGTAATTCCCAGGTGCGGTAGAAGGGAGATACATCTGTTGTTCATATTTACACGTTCTACTGGCTTAAGGAAAGAAGGTCTCCGTTGCCCTTCTTGTGGCATATAGTTCTCCTGAGCTGAACGTGGCTTACAGGTCCCAGAAGTGATGGGCAGTCCTTCGCTTACATCTTAGAATCTAGTGCACAGCCTAGTGGCCTATGACGCTATAAACGCTTGCTGGAGTTTAAGCACCGCTTTGACACAGGCTGCCTTGGATCTGGGGCCTGCCTATTTCTGTGACGAGAAATGGATTGTGTTAAGAAGAGAAGATATGGAACAACAGTGTTTCCCTGCCACAATTGAGCCTGCAACGCTCTAAATCCCAGTGAGGAAATAAAGTTTCCCTTCAAGCTCTCTTTTCCAAAGGGAACACAGAGCATTCTCCCTGCACTTTCCTTTTGAGTGCTGTACTTCCCAGGTGCAGTAGAAGGGAGATACTTTGGCTGTTCACATTTACACGTTCTAGTGGCTTAAGGAAAGAAGGCCTCCATTGCCCTTCTTTCGGCATATAGTTCTCCTCAACTGAACGTGGCTTACAGTTCCCAGAAGTGAAGGGCTGTCCTTCGCTTACATCTTAGAATCTAGTGCACAGCCTAGTGGCCTATGACATCATAAACGCTTGCTGGACTTTAAGCACCGCTTTGACCCAGGCTGCCTTGGACCTGGGGCCTGCCTATTTCTGTGACGAGAAATGGATTGGGTTAAGAAGAGGAGATACGGAACAGCAGTGTTTCCCTGCCACAATTGAGCCTGCAACGCTCTAAATCCCAGTGAGGAAATAAAGTTTCCCTTCAAGCTCCCTTTTCCAAAGGGAACACAGAGCGTTCTCCCTGCACTTTCCTTTTGAGTTCGGTACTTCCCAGGTGCGGTAGAAGGGAGATACTTTTGCTGTTCACGTTTACACGTTCTAGTGGCTTAAGGAAAGAAGGCCGCCATTGCCCTTCTTCTGGCATATAGTTGCCCTCAACTGAAAGTGGCTTACAGGTCCGAGTAGTGTCAGGCAGTCTGTCGTTTACATGTTGCATCCTAGTGCAGAGGCACATGGCCTAAGACACCGAAAAGCTTCCTGCATTTAAAGCACCGCTTTGAACCACGCTGCCTTGGACCTGCGGCCTTTCTATCTGTGTGACGAGAAACAGAGAGCTTGAGCTCGATGCTGGTCGTCCCATATGTTTTACCTATTCACTAATAATCCTTAGGGAATCTCTTCAAACCCTGTTTTCCAAAGGGACCACAAAGCACTCTCCATTTGCCTTCCTTCGGTCTTTGGGGCTTCCCGGTGCTGTAAATGTAGGTACTTCTGTTGTTCACATTGACACCTTCTAGTGGCTTCCGAAAACGCTGAACGTTTTCAGGTCAGTTTTCAAGCCCTATTCTCCACAAGGACCACACAGCTTTCCCCCTGCGCGTCCGAACTGTGTTTTGTACTTCCCAGGTGCGGTAGAAGGGAGATACATCTGCTGTTCACATTTACAGCTTCTAGTGGCGTAAAAAAAGAAGGTCTCCTTTGCCCTTGTTTTGGCATATAGTTCTCCTCAACTGAACGTGGCTTACAGTTCCCAGAAGTGAAGGGCTGTCCTTCGCTTACATCTTAGAATCTAGTGCACAGCCTAGTGGCCTATGACATCATAAACGCTTGCTGGACTTTAAGCACCGCTTTGACCCAGGCTGCCTTGGACCTGGGGCCTGCCTATTTCTGTGACGAGAAATGGATTGTGTTAAGAAGAGGAGATACGGAACAACAGTGTTTCCCTGCTACATTTGAAACTGCAACGCTGTAATTCCAGTGAGGAAAAAAACATGTCCCTTCAAGCTCTTTTCCAATGGGAGCACAGAGCATTCTCCCTGCACTTTCCCTTACACTTTTGTAATTCCCAGGTGCGGTAGAAGGGAGATACATCTGTTGTTCATATTTACACGTTCTACTGGCTAAAGGAAAGAAGGTCTCCGTTGCCCTTCTTGTGGCATATAGTTCTCCTGAGCTGAACGTGGCTTACAGGTCCCAGAAGTGATGGGCAGTCCTTCGCCTACATCTTAGAATCTAGTGCACAGCCTAGTGGCCTATGACACTATAAACGCTTGCTGGAGTTTAAGCACCGCTTTGACACAGGCTGCCTTGGATCTGGGGCCTGCCCATTTCTTTGACGAGAAATGGATTGGGTTAAGAAGAGGAGATACGGAACAGCAGTGTTTCCCTGCCCCAATTGAGCCTGCAACGCTCTAAATCCCAGGGAGGAAATAAAGTTTCCCTTCAAGCTCCCTTTTCCAAAGGGAACACAGAGCGTTCTCCCTGCACTTTCCTTTTGAGTGCTGTACTTCCCAGGTGCGGTAGAAGGGAGATACTTTTGCTGTTCACGTTTACACGTTCTAGTGGCTTAAGGAAAGAAGGCCGCCATTGCCCTTCTTCTGGCATATAGTTGCCCTCAACTGAAAGTGGCTTACAGGTCCGAGTAGTGTCAGGCAGTCTGTCGTTTACATGTTGCATCCTAGTGCAGAGGCACATGGCCTAAGACACCGAAAAGCTTCCTGCATTTAAAGCACCGCTTTGACCCACGCTGCCTTGGACCTGCGGCCTTTCGATCTGTGTGACGAGAAACAGAGAGCTTGAGCTCGATCCTAGTCGTCCCATATGTTTTACCTATTCACTATTAATCCTTAGTGAATCTCTTCAAACCCTGTTTTCCAAAGGGACCACAAAGCACTCTCCCTTTGCCTTCCTTCGGTCTTTGGGGCTTCCCGGTGCTGTAGAATGTAGGTACTTCTGTTGTTCACATTGATACCTTCTAGTGGCTTCCGAAAACGCGGAACGTTTTCAGGTCAGTTTTCAAGCCCTATTCTTCACAAGGACCACACAGCTTTCCCCCTGCGCGTCCGAACTGAGTTTTGTACTTCCCAGATGCGGTAGAAGGGAGATACATCTGCTGTTCACATTTACAGCCTCTAGTGCCTTAAGAAAAGAAGGTCTCCATTGCCCTTCTTTTGGCATATAGTTCTCAACTGAACATGGCTTACAGGTCCCAGAAGTGTCGGGCACTCCGTCGCCCTCATCTTAGAATCTAGTGCACAGCCTAGTGGTCTAAGACACTGTTAACGCTTGCTGGAGATTAAGCACCGCTTTGACCCAGGCTGCCTTGGACCTGGGGCCTGCCTATTTCTGTGACGAGAAATGGATTGGGTTAAGAAGAGGAGATACGGAACAACAGTGTTTCCCTGCTACATTTGAAACTGCAACGCTGTAATTCCAGTGAGGAAAAAAACGTTTTCCTTCAAGCTCTTTTCCAATGGGAGCACAGAGCATTCTCCCTGCACTTTCCCTTTCACTTTTGTAATTCCCAGGTGCGGTAGAAGGGAGATACATCTGTTGTTCATATTTACACGTTCTACTGGCTTAAGGAAAGAAGGTCTCCGTTGCCCTTCTTGTGGCATATAGCTCTCCTGAGCTGAACGTGGCTTACAGGTCCCAGAAGTGATGGGCAGTCCTTCGCTTACATCTTAGAATCTAGTGCACAGCCTAGTGGCCTATGACGCTATAAACGCTTGCTGGAGTTTAAGCACCGCTTTGACACAGGCTGCCTTGGATCTGGGGCCTGCCTATTTCTGTGACGAGAAATGGATTGTGTTAAGAAGAGAAGATATGGAACAACAGTGTTTCCCTGCCACAATTGAGCCTGCAACGCTCTAAATCCCAGTGAGGAAATAAAGTTTCCCTTCAAGCTCTCTTTTCCAAAGGGAACACAGAGCATTCTCCCTGCACTTTCCTTTTGAGTGCTGTACTTCCCAGGTGCAGTAGAAGGGAGATACTTTGGCTGTTCACATTTACACGTTCTAGTGGCTTAAGGAAAGAAGGCCTCCATTGCCCTTCTTTCGGCATATAGTTCTCCTCAACTGAACGTGGCTTACAGTTCCCAGAAGTGAAGGGCTGTCCTTCGCTTACATCTTAGAATCTAGTGCACAGCCTAGTGGCCTATGACATCATAAACGCTTGCTGGACTTTAAGCACCGCTTTGACCCAGGCTGCCTTGGACCTGGGGCCTGCCTATTTCTGTGACGAGAAATGGATTGGGTTAAGAAGAGGAGATACGGAACAGCAGTGTTTCCCTGCCACAATTGAGCCTGCAACGCTCTAAATCCCAGTGAGGAAATAAAGTTTCCCTTCAAGCTCCCTTTTCCAAAGGGAACACAGAGCGTTCTCCCTGCACTTTCCTTTTGAGTTCGGTACTTCCCAGGTGCGGTAGAAGGGAGATACTTTTGCTGTTCACGTTTACACGTTCTAGTGGCTTAAGGAAAGAAGGCCGCCATTGCCCTTCTTCTCGCATATAGTTGCCCTCAACTGAAAGTGGCTTACAGGTCCGAGTAGTGTCAGGCAGTCTGTCGTTTACATGTTGCATCCTAGTGCAGAGGCACATGGCCTAAGACACCGAAAAGCTTCCTGCATTTAAAGCACCGCTTTGAACCACGCTGCCTTGGACCTGCGGCCTTTCTATCTGTGTGACGAGAAACAGAGAGCTTGAGCTCGATGCTGGTCGTCCCATATGTTTTACCTATTCACTAATAATCCTTAGGGAATCTCTTCAAACCCTGTTTTCCAAAGGGACCACAAAGCACTCTCCATTTGCCTTCCTTCGGTCTTTGGGGCTTCCCGGTGCTGTAAATGTAGGTACTTCTGTTGTTCACATTGACACCTTCTAGTGGCTTCCGAAAACGCTGAACGTTTTCAGGTCAGTTTTCAAGCCCTATTCTCCACAAGGACCACACAGCTTTCCCCCTGCGCGTCCGAACTGTGTTTTGTACTTCCCAGGTGCGGTAGAAGGGAGATACATCTGCTGTTCACATTTACAGCTTCTAGTGGCGTAAAAAAAGAAGGTCTCCTTTGCCCTTGTTTTGGCATATAGTTCTCCTCAACTGAACGTGGCTTACAGTTCCCAGAAGTGAAGGGCTGTCCTTCGCTTACATCTTAGAATCTAGTGCACAGCCTAGTGGCCTATGACATCATAAACGCTTGCTGGACTTTAAGCACCGCTTTGACCCAGGCTGCCTTGGACCTGGGGCCTGCCTATTTCTGTGACGAGAAATGGATTGTGTTAAGAAGAGGAGATACGGAACAACAGTGTTTCCCTGCTACATTTGAAACTGCAACGCTGTAATTCCAGTGAGGAAAAAAACATGTCCCTTCAAGCTCTTTTCCAATGGGAGCACAGAGCATTCTCCCTGCACTTTCCCTTACACTTTTGTAATTCCCAGGTGCGGTAGAAGGGAGATACATCTGTTGTTCATATTTACACGTTCTACTGGCTAAAGGAAAGAAGGTCTCCGTTGCCCTTCTTGTGGCATATAGTTCTCCTGAGCTGAACGTGGCTTACAGGTCCCAGAAGTGATGGGCAGTCCTTCGCCTACATCTTAGAATCTAGTGCACAGCCTAGTGGCCTATGACACTATAAACGCTTGCTGGAGTTTAAGCACCGCTTTGACACAGGCTGCCTTGGATCTGGGGCCTGCCCATTTCTTTGACGAGAAATGGATTGGGTTAAGAAGAGGAGATACGGAACAGCAGTGTTTCCCTGCCCCAATTGAGCCTGCAACGCTCTAAATCCCAGGGAGGAAATAAAGTTTCCCTTCAAGCTCCCTTTTCCAAAGGGAACACAGAGCGTTCTCCCTGCACTTTCCTTTTGAGTGCTGTACTTCCCAGGTGCGGTAGAAGGGAGATACTTTTGCTGTTCACGTTTACACGTTCTAGTGGCTTAAGGAAAGAAGGCCGCCATTGCCCTTCTTCTGGCATATAGTTGCCCTCAACTGAAAGTGGCTTACAGGTCCGAGTAGTGTCAGGCAGTCTGTCGTTTACATGTTGCATCCTAGTGCAGAGGCACATGGCCTAAGACACCGAAAAGCTTCCTGCATTTAAAGCACCGCTTTGACCCACGCTGCCTTGGACCTGCGGCCTTTCGATCTGTGTGACGAGAAACAGAGAGCTTGAGCTCGATCCTAGTCGTCCCATATGTTTTACCTATTCACTATTAATCCTTAGTGAATCTCTTCAAACCCTGTTTTCCAAAGGGACCACAAAGCACTCTCCATTTGCCTTCCTTCGGTCTTTGGGGCTTCCCGGTGCTGTAAATGTAGGTACTTCTGTTGTTCACATTGACACCTTCTAGTGGCTTCCGAAAACGCTGAACGTTTTCAGGTCAGTTTTCAAGCCCTATTCTCCACAAGGACCACACAGCTTTCCCCCTGCGCGTCCGAACTGTGTTTTGTACTTCCCAGGTGCGGTAGAAGGGAGATACATCTGCTGTTCACATTTACAGCTTCTAGTGGCGTAAAAAAAGAAGGTCTCCTTTGCCCTTGTTTTGGCATATAGTTCTCCTCAACTGAACGTGGCTTACAGTTCCCAGAAGTGAAGGGCTGTCCTTCGCTTACATCTTAGAATCTAGTGCACAGCCTAGTGGCATATGACATCATAAACGCTTGCTGGACTTTAAGCACCGCTTTGACCCAGGCTGCCTTGGACCTGGGGCCTGCCTATTTCTGTGACGAGAAATGGATTGTGTTAAGAAGAGGAGATACGGAACAACAGTGTTTCCCTGCTACATTTGAAACTGCAACGCTGTAATTCCAGTGAGGAAAAAAACATGTCCCTTCAAGCTCTTTTCCAATGGGAGCACAGAGCATTCTCCCTGCACTTTCCCTTACACTTTTGTAATTCCCAGGTGCGGTAGAAGGGAGATACATCTGTTGTTCATATTTACACGTTCTACTGGCTAAAGGAAAGAAGGTCTCCGTTGCCCTTCTTGTGGCATATAGTTCTCCTGAGCTGAACGTGGCTTACAGGTCCCAGAAGTGATGGGCAGTCCTTCGCCTACATCTTAGAATCTAGTGCACAGCCTAGTGGCCTATGACACTATAAACGCTTGCTGGAGTTTAAGCACCGCTTTGACACAGGCTGCCTTGGATCTGGGGCCTGCCCATTTCTTTGACGAGAAATGGATTGGGTTAAGAAGAGGAGATACGGAACAGCAGTGTTTCCCTGCCCCAATTGAGCCTGCAACGCTCTAAATCCCAGGGAGGAAATAAAGTTTCCCTTCAAGCTCCCTTTTCCAAAGGGAACACAGAGCGTTCTCCCTGCACTTTCCTTTTGAGTGCTGTACTTCCCAGGTGCGGTAGAAGGGAGATACTTTTGCTGTTCACGTTTACACGTTCTAGTGGCTTAAGGAAAGAAGGCCGCCATTGCCCTTCTTCTGGCATATAGTTGCCCTCAACTGAAAGTGGCTTACAGGTCCGAGTAGTGTCAGGCAGTCTGTCGTTTACATGTTGCATCCTAGTGCAGAGGCACATGGCCTAAGACACCGAAAAGCTTCCTGCATTTAAAGCACCGCTTTGACCCACGCTGCCTTGGACCTGCGGCCTTTCGATCTGTGTGACGAGAAACAGAGAGCTTGAGCTCGATCCTAGTCGTCCCATATGTTTTACCTATTCACTATTAATCCTTAGTGAATCTCTTCAAACCCTGTTTTCCAAAGGGACCACAAAGCACTCTCCCTTTGCCTTCCTTCGGTCTTTGGGGCTTCCCGGTGCTGTAGAATGTAGGTACTTCTGTTGTTCACATTGATACCTTCTAGTGGCTTCCGAAAACGCGGAACGTTTTCAGGTCAGTTTTCAAGCCCTATTCTTCACAAGGACCACACAGCTTTCCCCCTGCGCGTCCGAACTGAGTTTTGTACTTCCCAGATGCGGTAGAAGGGAGATACATCTGCTGTTCACATTTACAGCCTCTAGTGCCTTAAGAAAAGAAGGTCTCCATTGCCCTTCTTTTGGCATATAGTTCTCAACTGAACATGGCTTACAGGTCCCAGAAGTGTCGGGCACTCCGTCGCCCTCATCTTAGAATCTAGTGCACAGCCTAGTGGTCTAACACACTGTTAACGCTTGCTGGAGATTAAGCACCGCTTTGACCCAGGCTGCCTTGGACCTGGGGCCTGCCTATTTCTGTGACGAGAAATGGATTGGGTTAAGAAGAGGAGATACGGAACAACAGTGTTTCCCTGCTACATTTGAAACTGCAACGCTGTAATTCCAGTGAGGAAAAAAACGTTTTCCTTCAAGCTCTTTTCCAATGGGAGCACAGAGCATTCTCCCTGCACTTTCCCTTTCACTTTTGTAATTCCCAGGTGCGGTAGAAGGGAGATACATCTGTTGTTCATATTTACACGTTCTACTGGCTTAAGGAAAGAAGGTCTCCGTTGCCCTTCTTGTGGCATATAGCTCTCCTGAGCTGAACGTGGCTTACAGGTCCCAGAAGTGATGGGCAGTCCTTCGCTTACATCTTAGAATCTAGTGCACAGCCTAGTGGCCTATGACGCTATAAACGCTTGCTGGAGTTTAAGCACCGCTTTGACACAGGCTGCCTTGGATCTGGGGCCTGCCTATTTCTGTGACGAGAAATGGATTGTGTTAAGAAGAGAAGATATGGAACAACAGTGTTTCCCTGCCACAATTGAGCCTGCAACGCTCTAAATCCCAGTGAGGAAATAAAGTTTCCCTTCAAGCTCTCTTTTCCAAAGGGAACACAGAGCATTCTCCCTGCACTTTCCTTTTGAGTGCTGTACTTCCCAGGTGCAGTAGAAGGGAGATACTTTGGCTGTTCACATTTACACGTTCTAGTGGCTTAAGGAAAGAAGGCCTCCATTGCCCTTCTTTCGGCATATAGTTCTCCTCAACTGAACGTGGCTTACAGTTCCCAGAAGTGAAGGGCTGTCCTTCGCTTACATCTTAGAATCTAGTGCACAGCCTAGTGGCCTATGACATCATAAACGCTTGCTGGACTTTAAGCACCGCTTTGACCCAGGCTGCCTTGGACCTGGGGCCTGCCTATTTCTGTGACGAGAAATGGATTGGGTTAAGAAGAGGAGATACGGAACAGCAGTGTTTCCCTGCCACAATTGAGCCTGCAACGCTCTAAATCCCAGTGAGGAAATAAAGTTTCCCTTCAAGCTCCCTTTTCCAAAGGGAACACAGAGCGTTCTCCCTGCACTTTCCTTTTGAGTTCGGTACTTCCCAGGTGCGGTAGAAGGGAGATACTTTTGCTGTTCACGTTTACACGTTCTAGTGGCTTAAGGAAAGAAGGCCGCCATTGCCCTTCTTCTCGCATATAGTTGCCCTCAACTGAAAGTGGCTTACAGGTCCGAGTAGTGTCAGGCAGTCTGTCGTTTACATGTTGCATCCTAGTGCAGAGGCACATGGCCTAAGACACCGAAAAGCTTCCTGCATTTAAAGCACCGCTTTGAACCACGCTGCCTTGGACCTGCGGCCTTTCTATCTGTGTGACGAGAAACAGAGAGCTTGAGCTCGATGCTGGTCGTCCCATATGTTTTACCTATTCACTAATAATCCTTAGGGAATCTCTTCAAACCCTGTTTTCCAAAGGGACCACAAAGCACTCTCCATTTGCCTTCCTTCGGTCTTTGGGGCTTCCCGGTGCTGTAAATGTAGGTACTTCTGTTGTTCACATTGACACCTTCTAGTGGCTTCCGAAAACGCTGAACGTTTTCAGGTCAGTTTTCAAGCCCTATTCTCCACAAGGACCACACAGCTTTCCCCCTGCGCGTCCGAACTGTGTTTTGTACTTCCCAGGTGCGGTAGAAGGGAGATACATCTGCTGTTCACATTTACAGCTTCTAGTGGCGTAAAAAAAGAAGGTCTCCTTTGCCCTTGTTTTGGCATATAGTTCTCCTCAACTGAACGTGGCTTACAGTTCCCAGAAGTGAAGGGCTGTCCTTCGCTTACATCTTAGAATCTAGTGCACAGCCTAGTGGCCTATGACATCATAAACGCTTGCTGGACTTTAAGCACCGCTTTGACCCAGGCTGCCTTGGACCTGGGGCCTGCCTATTTCTGTGACGAGAAATGGATTGTGTTAAGAAGAGGAGATACGGAACAACAGTGTTTCCCTGCTACATTTGAAACTGCAACGCTGTAATTCCAGTGAGGAAAAAAACATGTCCCTTCAAGCTCTTTTCCAATGGGAGCACAGAGCATTCTCCCTGCACTTTCCCTTACACTTTTGTAATTCCCAGGTGCGGTAGAAGGGAGATACATCTGTTGTTCATATTTACACGTTCTACTGGCTAAAGGAAAGAAGGTCTCCGTTGCCCTTCTTGTGGCATATAGTTCTCCTGAGCTGAACGTGGCTTACAGGTCCCAGAAGTGATGGGCAGTCCTTCGCCTACATCTTAGAATCTAGTGCACAGCCTAGTGGCCTATGACACTATAAACGCTTGCTGGAGTTTAAGCACCGCTTTGACACAGGCTGCCTTGGATCTGGGGCCTGCCCATTTCTTTGACGAGAAATGGATTGGGTTAAGAAGAGGAGATACGGAACAGCAGTGTTTCCCTGCCCCAATTGAGCCTGCAACGCTCTAAATCCCAGGGAGGAAATAAAGTTTCCCTTCAAGCTCCCTTTTCCAAAGGGAACACAGAGCGTTCTCCCTGCACTTTCCTTTTGAGTGCTGTACTTCCCAGGTGCGGTAGAAGGGAGATACTTTTGCTGTTCACGTTTACACGTTCTAGTGGCTTAAGGAAAGAAGGCCGCCATTGCCCTTCTTCTGGCATATAGTTGCCCTCAACTGAAAGTGGCTTACAGGTCCGAGTAGTGTCAGGCAGTCTGTCGTTTACATGTTGCATCCTAGTGCAGAGGCACATGGCCTAAGACACCGAAAAGCTTCCTGCATTTAAAGCACCGCTTTGACCCACGCTGCCTTGGACCTGCGGCCTTTCGATCTGTGTGACGAGAAACAGAGAGCTTGAGCTCGATCCTAGTCGTCCCATATGTTTTACCTATTCACTATTAATCCTTAGTGAATCTCTTCAAACCCTGTTTTCCAAAGGGACCACAAAGCACTCTCCATTTGCCTTCCTTCGGTCTTTGGGGCTTCCCGGTGCTGTAAATGTAGGTACTTCTGTTGTTCACATTGACACCTTCTAGTGGCTTCCGAAAACGCTGAACGTTTTCAGGTCAGTTTTCAAGCCCTATTCTCCACAAGGACCACACAGCTTTCCCCCTGCGCGTCCGAACTGTGTTTTGTACTTCCCAGGTGCGGTAGAAGGGAGATACATCTGCTGTTCACATTTACAGCTTCTAGTGGCGTAAAAAAAGAAGGTCTCCTTTGCCCTTGTTTTGGCATATAGTTCTCCTCAACTGAACGTGGCTTACAGTTCCCAGAAGTGAAGGGCTGTCCTTCGCTTACATCTTAGAATCTAGTGCACAGCCTAGTGGCCTATGACATCATAAACGCTTGCTGGACTTTAAGCACCGCTTTGACCCAGGCTGCCTTGGACCTGGGGCCTGCCTATTTCTGTGACGAGAAATGGATTGTGTTAAGAAGAGGAGATACGGAACAACAGTGTTTCCCTGCTACATTTGAAACTGCAACGCTGTAATTCCAGTGAGGAAAAAAACATGTCCCTTCAAGCTCTTTTCCAATGGGAGCACAGAGCATTCTCCCTGCACTTTCCCTTACACTTTTGTAATTCCCAGGTGCGGTAGAAGGGAGATACATCTGTTGTTCATATTTACACGTTCTACTGGCTAAAGGAAAGAAGGTCTCCGTTGCCCTTCTTGTGGCATATAGTTCTCCTGAGCTGAACGTGGCTTACAGGTCCCAGAAGTGATGGGCAGTCCTTCGCCTACATCTTAGAATCTAGTGCACAGCCTAGTGGCCTATGACACTATAAACGCTTGCTGGAGTTTAAGCACCGCTTTGACACAGGCTGCCTTGGATCTGGGGCCTGCCCATTTCTTTGACGAGAAATGGATTGGGTTAAGAAGAGGAGATACGGAACAGCAGTGTTTCCCTGCCCCAATTGAGCCTGCAACGCTCTAAATCCCAGGGAGGAAATAAAGTTTCCCTTCAAGCTCCCTTTTCCAAAGGGAACACAGAGCGTTCTCCCTGCACTTTCCTTTTGAGTGCTGTACTTCCCAGGTGCGGTAGAAGGGAGATACTTTTGCTGTTCACGTTTACACGTTCTAGTGGCTTAAGGAAAGAAGGCCGCCATTGCCCTTCTTCTGGCATATAGTTGCCCTCAACTGAAAGTGGCTTACAGGTCCGAGTAGTGTCAGGCAGTCTGTCGTTTACATGTTGCATCCTAGTGCAGAGGCACATGGCCTAAGACACCGAAAAGCTTCCTGCATTTAAAGCACCGCTTTGACCCACGCTGCCTTGGACCTGCGGCCTTTCGATCTGTGTGACGAGAAACAGAGAGCTTGAGCTCGATCCTAGTCGTCCCATATGTTTTACCTATTCACTATTAATCCTTAGTGAATCTCTTCAAACCCTGTTTTCCAAAGGGACCACAAAGCACTCTCCCTTTGCCTTCCTTCGGTCTTTGGGGCTTCCCGGTGCTGTAGAATGTAGGTACTTCTGTTGTTCACATTGATACCTTCTAGTGGCTTCCGAAAACGCTGAACGTTTTCAGGTCAGTTTTCAAGCCCTATTCTTCACAAGGACCACACAGCTTTCCCCCTGCGCGTCCGAACTGAGTTTTGTACTTCCCAGATGCGGTAGAAGGGAGATACATCTGCTGTTCACATTTACAGCCTCTAGTGCCTTAAGAAAAGAAGGTCTCCATTGCCCTTCTTTTGGCATATAGTTCTCAACTGAACATGGCTTACAGGTCCCAGAAGTGTCGGGCACTCCGTCGCCCTCATCTTAGAATCTAGTGCACAGCCTAGTGGTCTAACACACTGTTAACGCTTGCTGGAGATTAAGCACCGCTTTGACCCAGGCTGCCTTGGACCTGGGGCCTGCCTATTTCTGTGACGAGAAATGGATTGGGTTAAGAAGAGGAGATACGGAACAACAGTGTTTCCCTGCTACATTTGAAACTGCAACGCTGTAATTCCAGTGAGGAAAAAAACGTTTTCCTTCAAGCTCTTTTCCAATGGGAGCACAGAGCATTCTCCCTGCACTTTCCCTTTCACTTTTGTAATTCCCAGGTGCGGTAGAAGGGAGATACATCTGTTGTTCATATTTACACGTTCTACTGGCTTAAGGAAAGAAGGTCTCCGTTGCCCTTCTTGTGGCATATAGTTCTCCTGAGCTGAACGTGGCTTACAGGTCCCAGAAGTGATGGGCAGTCCTTCGCTTACATCTTAGAATCTAGTGCACAGCCTAGTGGCCTATGACGCTATAAACGCTTGCTGGAGTTTAAGCACCGCTTTGACACAGGCTGCCTTGGATCTGGGGCCTGCCTATTTCTGTGACGAGAAATGGATTGTGTTAAGAAGAGAAGATATGGAACAACAGTGTTTCCCTGCCACAATTGAGCCTGCAACGCTCTAAATCCCAGTGAGGAAATAAAGTTTCCCTTCAAGCTCTCTTTTCCAAAGGGAACACAGAGCATTCTCCCTGCACTTTCCTTTTGAGTGCTGTACTTCCCAGGTGCAGTAGAAGGGAGATACTTTGGCTGTTCACATTTACACGTTCTAGTGGCTTAAGGAAAGAAGGCCTCCATTGCCCTTCTTTCGGCATATAGTTCTCCTCAACTGAACGTGGCTTACAGTTCCCAGAAGTGAAGGGCTGTCCTTCGCTTACATCTTAGAATCTAGTGCACAGCCTAGTGGCCTATGACATCATAAACGCTTGCTGGACTTTAAGCACCGCTTTGACCCAGGCTGCCTTGGACCTGGGGCCTGCCTATTTCTGTGACGAGAAATGGATTGGGTTAAGAAGAGGAGATACGGAACAGCAGTGTTTCCCTGCCACAATTGAGCCTGCAACGCTCTAAATCCCAGTGAGGAAATAAAGTTTCCCTTCAAGCTCCCTTTTCCAAAGGGAACACAGAGCGTTCTCCCTGCACTTTCCTTTTGAGTTCGGTACTTCCCAGGTGCGGTAGAAGGGAGATACTTTTGCTGTTCACGTTTACACGTTCTAGTGGCTTAAGGAAAGAAGGCCGCCATTGCCCTTCTTCTCGCATATAGTTGCCCTCAACTGAAAGTGGCTTACAGGTCCGAGTAGTGTCAGGCAGTCTGTCGTTTACATGTTGCATCCTAGTGCAGAGGCACATGGCCTAAGACACCGAAAAGCTTCCTGCATTTAAAGCACCGCTTTGAACCACGCTGCCTTGGACCTGCGGCCTTTCTATCTGTGTGACGAGAAACAGAGAGCTTGAGCTCGATGCTGGTCGTCCCATATGTTTTACCTATTCACTAATAATCCTTAGGGAATCTCTTCAAACCCTGTTTTCCAAAGGGACCACAAAGCACTCTCCATTTGCCTTCCTTCGGTCTTTGGGGCTTCCCGGTGCTGTAAATGTAGGTACTTCTGTTGTTCACATTGACACCTTCTAGTGGCTTCCGAAAACGCTGAACGTTTTCAGGTCAGTTTTCAAGCCCTATTCTCCACAAGGACCACACAGCTTTCCCCCTGCGCGTCCGAACTGTGTTTTGTACTTCCCAGGTGCGGTAGAAGGGAGATACATCTGCTGTTCACATTTACAGCTTCTAGTGGCGTAAAAAAAGAAGGTCTCCTTTGCCCTTGTTTTGGCATATAGTTCTCCTCAACTGAACGTGGCTTACAGTTCCCAGAAGTGAAGGGCTGTCCTTCGCTTACATCTTAGAATCTAGTGCACAGCCTAGTGGCCTATGACATCATAAACGCTTGCTGGACTTTAAGCACCGCTTTGACCCAGGCTGCCTTGGACCTGGGGCCTGCCTATTTCTGTGACGAGAAATGGATTGTGTTAAGAAGAGGAGATACGGAACAACAGTGTTTCCCTGCTACATTTGAAACTGCAACGCTGTAATTCCAGTGAGGAAAAAAACATGTCCCTTCAAGCTCTTTTCCAATGGGAGCACAGAGCATTCTCCCTGCACTTTCCCTTACACTTTTGTAATTCCCAGGTGCGGTAGAAGGGAGATACATCTGTTGTTCATATTTACACGTTCTACTGGCTAAAGGAAAGAAGGTCTCCGTTGCCCTTCTTGTGGCATATAGTTCTCCTGAGCTGAACGTGGCTTACAGGTCCCAGAAGTGATGGGCAGTCCTTCGCCTACATCTTAGAATCTAGTGCACAGCCTAGTGGCCTATGACACTATAAACGCTTGCTGGAGTTTAAGCACCGCTTTGACACAGGCTGCCTTGGATCTGGGGCCTGCCCATTTCTTTGACGAGAAATGGATTGGGTTAAGAAGAGGAGATACGGAACAGCAGTGTTTCCCTGCCCCAATTGAGCCTGCAACGCTCTAAATCCCAGGGAGGAAATAAAGTTTCCCTTCAAGCTCCCTTTTCCAAAGGGAACACAGAGCGTTCTCCCTGCACTTTCCTTTTGAGTGCTGTACTTCCCAGGTGCGGTAGAAGGGAGATACTTTTGCTGTTCACGTTTACACGTTCTAGTGGCTTAAGGAAAGAAGGCCGCCATTGCCCTTCTTCTGGCATATAGTTGCCCTCAACTGAAAGTGGCTTACAGGTCCGAGTAGTGTCAGGCAGTCTGTCGTTTACATGTTGCATCCTAGTGCAGAGGCACATGGCCTAAGACACCGAAAAGCTTCCTGCATTTAAAGCACCGCTTTGACCCACGCTGCCTTGGACCTGCGGCCTTTCGATCTGTGTGACGAGAAACAGAGAGCTTGAGCTCGATCCTAGTCGTCCCATATGTTTTACCTATTCACTATTAATCCTTAGTGAATCTCTTCAAACCCTGTTTTCCAAAGGGACCACAAAGCACTCTCCCTTTGCCTTCCTTCGGTCTTTGGGGCTTCCCGGTGCTGTAGAATGTAGGTACTTCTGTTGTTCACATTGATACCTTCTAGTGGCTTCCGAAAACGCGGAACGTTTTCAGGTCAGTTTTCAAGCCCTATTCTTCACAAGGACCACACAGCTTTCCCCCTGCGCGTCCGAACTGAGTTTTGTACTTCCCAGATGCGGTAGAAGGGAGATACATCTGCTGTTCACATTTACAGCCTCTAGTGCCTTAAGAAAAGAAGGTCTCCATTGCCCTTCTTTTGGCATATAGTTCTCAACTGAACATGGCTTACAGGTCCCAGAAGTGTCGGGCACTCCGTCGCCCTCATCTTAGAATCTAGTGCACAGCCTAGTGGTCTAAGACACTGTTAACGCTTGCTGGAGATTAAGCACCGCTTTGACCCAGGCTGCCTTGGACCTGGGGCCTGCCTATTTCTGTGACGAGAAATGGATTGGGTTAAGAAGAGGAGATACGGAACAACAGTGTTTCCCTGCTACATTTGAAACTGCAACGCTGTAATTCCAGTGAGGAAAAAAACGTTTTCCTTCAAGCTCTTTTCCAATGGGAGCACAGAGCATTCTCCCTGCACTTTCCCTTTCACTTTTGTAATTCCCAGGTGCGGTAGAAGGGAGATACATCTGTTGTTCATATTTACACGTTCTACTGGCTTAAGGAAAGAAGGTCTCCGTTGCCCTTCTTGTGGCATATAGCTCTCCTGAGCTGAACGTGGCTTACAGGTCCCAGAAGTGATGGGCAGTCCTTCGCTTACATCTTAGAATCTAGTGCACAGCCTAGTGGCCTATGACGCTATAAACGCTTGCTGGAGTTTAAGCACCGCTTTGACACAGGCTGCCTTGGATCTGGGGCCTGCCTATTTCTGTGACGAGAAATGGATTGTGTTAAGAAGAGAAGATATGGAACAACAGTGTTTCCCTGCCACAATTGAGCCTGCAACGCTCTAAATCCCAGTGAGGAAATAAAGTTTCCCTTCAAGCTCTCTTTTCCAAAGGGAACACAGAGCATTCTCCCTGCACTTTCCTTTTGAGTGCTGTACTTCCCAGGTGCAGTAGAAGGGAGATACTTTGGCTGTTCACATTTACACGTTCTAGTGGCTTAAGGAAAGAAGGCCTCCATTGCCCTTCTTTCGGCATATAGTTCTCCTCAACTGAACGTGGCTTACAGTTCCCAGAAGTGAAGGGCTGTCCTTCGCTTACATCTTAGAATCTAGTGCACAGCCTAGTGGCCTATGACATCATAAACGCTTGCTGGACTTTAAGCACCGCTTTGACCCAGGCTGCCTTGGACCTGGGGCCTGCCTATTTCTGTGACGAGAAATGGATTGGGTTAAGAAGAGGAGATACGGAACAGCAGTGTTTCCCTGCCACTATTGAGCCTGCAACGCTCTAAATCCCAGTGAGGAAATAAAGTTTCCCTTCAAGCTCCCTTTTCCAAAGGGAACACAGAGCGTTCTCCCTGCACTTTCCTTTTGAGTTCGGTACTTCCCAGGTGCGGTAGAAGGGAGATACTTTTGCTGTTCACGTTTACACGTTCTAGTGGCTTAAGGAAAGAAGGCCGCCATTGCCCTTCTTCTCGCATATAGTTGCCCTCAACTGAAAGTGGCTTACAGGTCCGAGTAGTGTCAGGCAGTCTGTCGTTTACATGTTGCATCCTAGTGCAGAGGCACATGGCCTAAGACACCGAAAAGCTTCCTGCATTTAAAGCACCGCTTTGAACCACGCTGCCTTGGACCTGCGGCCTTTCTATCTGTGTGACGAGAAACAGAGAGCTTGAGCTCGATGCTGGTCGTCCCATATGTTTTACCTATTCACTAATAATCCTTAGGGAATCTCTTCAAACCCTGTTTTCCAAAGGGACCACAAAGCACTCTCCATTTGCCTTCCTTCGGTCTTTGGGGCTTCCCGGTGCTGTAAATGTAGGTACTTCTGTTGTTCACATTGACACCTTCTAGTGGCTTCCGAAAACGCTGAACGTTTTCAGGTCAGTTTTCAAGCCCTATTCTCCACAAGGACCACACAGCTTTCCCCCTGCGCGTCCGAACTGTGTTTTGTACTTCCCAGGTGCGGTAGAAGGGAGATACATCTGCTGTTCACATTTACAGCTTCTAGTGGCGTAAAAAAAGAAGGTCTCCTTTGCCCTTGTTTTGGCATATAGTTCTCCTCAACTGAACGTGGCTTACAGTTCCCAGAAGTGAAGGGCTGTCCTTCGCTTACATCTTAGAATCTAGTGCACAGCCTAGTGGCCTATGACATCATAAACGCTTGCTGGACTTTAAGCACCGCTTTGACCCAGGCTGCCTTGGACCTGGGGCCTGCCTATTTCTGTGACGAGAAATGGATTGTGTTAAGAAGAGGAGATACGGAACAACAGTGTTTCCCTGCTACATTTGAAACTGCAACGCTGTAATTCCAGTGAGGAAAAAAACATGTCCCTTCAAGCTCTTTTCCAATGGGAGCACAGAGCATTCTCCCTGCACTTTCCCTTACACTTTTGTAATTCCCAGGTGCGGTAGAAGGGAGATACATCTGTTGTTCATATTTACACGTTCTACTGGCTAAAGGAAAGAAGGTCTCCGTTGCCCTTCTTGTGGCATATAGTTCTCCTGAGCTGAACGTGGCTTACAGGTCCCAGAAGTGATGGGCAGTCCTTCGCCTACATCTTAGAATCTAGTGCACAGCCTAGTGGCCTATGACACTATAAACGCTTGCTGGAGTTTAAGCACCGCTTTGACACAGGCTGCCTTGGATCTGGGGCCTGCCCATTTCTTTGACGAGAAATGGATTGGGTTAAGAAGAGGAGATACGGAACAGCAGTGTTTCCCTGCCCCAATTGAGCCTGCAACGCTCTAAATCCCAGGGAGGAAATAAAGTTTCCCTTCAAGCTCCCTTTTCCAAAGGGAACACAGAGCGTTCTCCCTGCACTTTCCTTTTGAGTGCTGTACTTCCCAGGTGCGGTAGAAGGGAGATACTTTTGCTGTTCACGTTTACACGTTCTAGTGGCTTAAGGAAAGAAGGCCGCCATTGCCCTTCTTCTGGCATATAGTTGCCCTCAACTGAAAGTGGCTTACAGGTCCGAGTAGTGTCAGGCAGTCTGTCGTTTACATGTTGCATCCTAGTGCAGAGGCACATGGCCTAAGACACCGAAAAGCTTCCTGCATTTAAAGCACCGCTTTGACCCACGCTGCCTTGGACCTGCGGCCTTTCGATCTGTGTGACGAGAAACAGAGAGCTTGAGCTCGATCCTAGTCGTCCCATATGTTTTACCTATTCACTATTAATCCTTAGTGAATCTCTTCAAACCCTGTTTTCCAAAGGGACCACAAAGCACTCTCCATTTGCCTTCCTTCGGTCTTTGGGGCTTCCCGGTGCTGTAAATGTAGGTACTTCTGTTGTTCACATTGACACCTTCTAGTGGCTTCCGAAAACGCTGAACGTTTTCAGGTCAGTTTTCAAGCCCTATTCTCCACAAGGACCACACAGCTTTCCCCCTGCGCGTCCGAACTGTGTTTTGTACTTCCCAGGTGCGGTAGAAGGGAGATACATCTGCTGTTCACATTTACAGCTTCTAGTGGCGTAAAAAAAGAAGGTCTCCTTTGCCCTTGTTTTGGCATATAGTTCTCCTCAACTGAACGTGGCTTACAGTTCCCAGAAGTGAAGGGCTGTCCTTCGCTTACATCTTAGAATCTAGTGCACAGCCTAGTGGCCTATGACATCATAAACGCTTGCTGGACTTTAAGCACCGCTTTGACCCAGGCTGCCTTGGACCTGGGGCCTGCCTATTTCTGTGATGAGAAATGGATTGTGTTAAGAAGAGGAGATACGGAACAACAGTGTTTCCCTGCTACATTTGAAACTGCAACGCTGTAATTCCAGTGAGGAAAAAAACATGTCCCTTCAAGCTCTTTTCCAATGGGAGCACAGAGCATTCTCCCTGCACTTTCCCTTACACTTTTGTAATTCCCAGGTGCGGTAGAAGGGAGATACATCTGTTGTTCATATTTACACGTTCTACTGGCTAAAGGAAAGAAGGTCTCCGTTGCCCTTCTTGTGGCATATAGTTCTCCTGAGCTGAACGTGGCTTACAGGTCCCAGAAGTGATGGGCAGTCCTTCGCCTACATCTTAGAATCTAGTGCACAGCCTAGTGGCCTATGACACTATAAACGCTTGCTGGAGTTTAAGCACCGCTTTGACACAGGCTGCCTTGGATCTGGGGCCTGCCCATTTCTTTGACGAGAAATGGATTGGGTTAAGAAGAGGAGATACGGAACAGCAGTGTTTCCCTGCCCCAATTGAGCCTGCAACGCTCTAAATCCCAGGGAGGAAATAAAGTTTCCCTTCAAGCTCCCTTTTCCAAAGGGAACACAGAGCGTTCTCCCTGCACTTTCCTTTTGAGTGCTGTACTTCCCAGGTGCGGTAGAAGGGAGATACTTTTGCTGTTCACGTTTACACGTTCTAGTGGCTTAAGGAAAGAAGGCCGCCATTGCCCTTCTTCTGGCATATAGTTGCCCTCAACTGAAAGTGGCTTACAGGTCCGAGTAGTGTCAGGCAGTCTGTCGTTTACATGTTGCATCCTAGTGCAGAGGCACATGGCCTAAGACACCGAAAAGCTTCCTGCATTTAAAGCACCGCTTTGACCCACGCTGCCTTGGACCTGCGGCCTTTCGATCTGTGTGACGAGAAACAGAGAGCTTGAGCTCGATCCTAGTCGTCCCATATGTTTTACCTATTCACTATTAATCCTTAGTGAATCTCTTCAAACCCTGTTTTCCAAAGGGACCACAAAGCACTCTCCCTTTGCCTTCCTTCGGTCTTTGGGGCTTCCCGGTGCTGTAGAATGTAGGTACTTCTGTTGTTCACATTGATACCTTCTAGTGGCTTCCGAAAACGCGGAACGTTTTCAGGTCAGTTTTCAAGCCCTATTCTTCACAAGGACCACACAGCTTTCCCCCTGCGCGTCCGAACTGAGTTTTGTACTTCCCAGATGCGGTAGAAGGGAGATACATCTGCTGTTCACATTTACAGCCTCTAGTGCCTTAAGAAAAGAAGGTCTCCATTGCCCTTCTTTTGGCATATAGTTCTCAACTGAACATGGCTTACAGGTCCCAGAAGTGTCGGGCACTCCGTCGCCCTCATCTTAGAATCTAGTGCACAGCCTAGTGGTCTAACACACTGTTAACGCTTGCTGGAGATTAAGCACCGCTTTGACCCAGGCTGCCTTGGACCTGGGGCCTGCCTATTTCTGTGACGAGAAATGGATTGGGTTAAGAAGAGGAGATACGGAACAACAGTGTTTCCCTGCTACATTTGAAACTGCAACGCTGTAATTCCAGTGAGGAAAAAAACGTTTTCCTTCAAGCTCTTTTCCAATGGGAGCACAGAGCATTCTCCCTGCACTTTCCCTTTCACTTTTGTAATTCCCAGGTGCGGTAGAAGGGAGATACATCTGTTGTTCATATTTACACGTTCTACTGGCTTAAGGAAAGAAGGTCTCCGTTGCCCTTCTTGTGGCATATAGTTCTCCTGAGCTGAACGTGGCTTACAGGTCCCAGAAGTGATGGGCAGTCCTTCGCTTACATCTTAGAATCTAGTGCACAGCCTAGTGGCCTATGACGCTATAAACGCTTGCTGGAGTTTAAGCACCGCTTTGACACAGGCTGCCTTGGATCTGGGGCCTGCCTATTTCTGTGACGAGAAATGGATTGTGTTAAGAAGAGAAGATATGGAACAACAGTGTTTCCCTGCCACAATTGAGCCTGCAACGCTCTAAATCCCAGTGAGGAAATAAAGTTTCCCTTCAAGCTCTCTTTTCCAAAGGGAACACAGAGCATTCTCCCTGCACTTTCCTTTTGAGTGCTGTACTTCCCAGGTGCAGTAGAAGGGAGATACTTTGGCTGTTCACATTTACACGTTCTAGTGGCTTAAGGAAAGAAGGCCTCCATTGCCCTTCTTTCGGCATATAGTTCTCCTCAACTGAACGTGGCTTACAGTTCCCAGAAGTGAAGGGCTGTCCTTCGCTTACATCTTAGAATCTAGTGCACAGCCTAGTGGCCTATGACATCATAAACGCTTGCTGGACTTTAAGCACCGCTTTGACCCAGGCTGCCTTGGACCTGGGGCCTGCCTATTTCTGTGACGAGAAATGGATTGGGTTAAGAAGAGGAGATACGGAACAGCAGTGTTTCCCTGCCACAATTGAGCCTGCAACGCTCTAAATCCCAGTGAGGAAATAAAGTTTCCCTTCAAGCTCCCTTTTCCAAAGGGAACACAGAGCGTTCTCCCTGCACTTTCCTTTTGAGTTCGGTACTTCCCAGGTGCGGTAGAAGGGAGATACTTTTGCTGTTCACGTTTACACGTTCTAGTGGCTTAAGGAAAGAAGGCCGCCATTGCCCTTCTTCTCGCATATAGTTGCCCTCAACTGAAAGTGGCTTACAGGTCCGAGTAGTGTCAGGCAGTCTGTCGTTTACATGTTGCATCCTAGTGCAGAGGCACATGGCCTAAGACACCGAAAAGCTTCCTGCATTTAAAGCACCGCTTTGAACCACGCTGCCTTGGACCTGCGGCCTTTCTATCTGTGTGACGAGAAACAGAGAGCTTGAGCTCGATGCTGGTCGTCCCATATGTTTTACCTATTCACTAATAATCCTTAGGGAATCTCTTCAAACCCTGTTTTCCAAAGGGACCACAAAGCACTCTCCATTTGCCTTCCTTCGGTCTTTGGGGCTTCCCGGTGCTGTAAATGTAGGTACTTCTGTTGTTCACATTGACACCTTCTAGTGGCTTCCGAAAACGCTGAACGTTTTCAGGTCAGTTTTCAAGCCCTATTCTCCACAAGGACCACACAGCTTTCCCCCTGCGCGTCCGAACTGTGTTTTGTACTTCCCAGGTGCGGTAGAAGGGAGATACATCTGCTGTTCACATTTACAGCTTCTAGTGGCGTAAAAAAAGAAGGTCTCCTTTGCCCTTGTTTTGGCATATAGTTCTCCTCAACTGAACGTGGCTTACAGTTCCCAGAAGTGAAGGGCTGTCCTTCGCTTACATCTTAGAATCTAGTGCACAGCCTAGTGGCCTATGACATCATAAACGCTTGCTGGACTTTAAGCACCGCTTTGACCCAGGCTGCCTTGGACCTGGGGCCTGCCTATTTCTGTGACGAGAAATGGATTGTGTTAAGAAGAGGAGATACGGAACAACAGTGTTTCCCTGCTACATTTGAAACTGCAACGCTGTAATTCCAGTGAGGAAAAAAACATGTCCCTTCAAGCTCTTTTCCAATGGGAGCACAGAGCATTCTCCCTGCACTTTCCCTTACACTTTTGTAATTCCCAGGTGCGGTAGAAGGGAGATACATCTGTTGTTCATATTTACACGTTCTACTGGCTAAAGGAAAGAAGGTCTCCGTTGCCCTTCTTGTGGCATATAGTTCTCCTGAGCTGAACGTGGCTTACAGGTCCCAGAAGTGATGGGCAGTCCTTCGCCTACATCTTAGAATCTAGTGCACAGCCTAGTGGCCTATGACACTATAAACGCTTGCTGGAGTTTAAGCACCGCTTTGACACAGGCTGCCTTGGATCTGGGGCCTGCCCATTTCTTTGACGAGAAATGGATTGGGTTAAGAAGAGGAGATACGGAACAGCAGTGTTTCCCTGCCCCAATTGAGCCTGCAACGCTCTAAATCCCAGGGAGGAAATAAAGTTTCCCTTCAAGCTCCCTTTTCCAAAGGGAACACAGAGCGTTCTCCCTGCACTTTCCTTTTGAGTGCTGTACTTCCCAGGTGCGGTAGAAGGGAGATACTTTTGCTGTTCACGTTTACACGTTCTAGTGGCTTAAGGAAAGAAGGCCGCCATTGCCCTTCTTCTGGCATATAGTTGCCCTCAACTGAAAGTGGCTTACAGGTCCGAGTAGTGTCAGGCAGTCTGTCGTTTACATGTTGCATCCTAGTGCAGAGGCACATGGCCTAAGACACCGAAAAGCTTCCTGCATTTAAAGCACCGCTTTGACCCACGCTGCCTTGGACCTGCGGCCTTTCGATCTGTGTGACGAGAAACAGAGAGCTTGAGCTCGATCCTAGTCGTCCCATATGTTTTACCTATTCACTATTAATCCTTAGTGAATCTCTTCAAACCCTGTTTTCCAAAGGGACCACAAAGCACTCTCCCTTTGCCTTCCTTCGGTCTTTGGGGCTTCCCGGTGCTGTAGAATGTAGGTACTTCTGTTGTTCACATTGATACCTTCTAGTGGCTTCCGAAAACGCGGAACGTTTTCAGGTCAGTTTTCAAGCCCTATTCTTCACAAGGACCACACAGCTTTCCCCCTGCGCGTCCGAACTGAGTTTTGTACTTCCCAGATGCGGTAGAAGGGAGATACATCTGCTGTTCACATTTACAGCCTCTAGTGCCTTAAGAAAAGAAGGTCTCCATTGCCCTTCTTTTGGCATATAGTTCTCAACTGAACATGGCTTACAGGTCCCAGAAGTGTCGGGCACTCCGTCGCCCTCATCTTAGAATCTAGTGCACAGCCTAGTGGTCTAAGACACTGTTAACGCTTGCTGGAGATTAAGCACCGCTTTGACCCAGGCTGCCTTGGACCTGGGGCCTGCCTATTTCTGTGACGAGAAATGGATTGGGTTAAGAAGAGGAGATACGGAACAACAGTGTTTCCCTGCTACATTTGAAACTGCAACGCTGTAATTCCAGTGAGGAAAAAAACGTTTTCCTTCAAGCTCTTTTCCAATGGGAGCACAGAGCATTCTCCCTGCACTTTCCCTTTCACTTTTGTAATTCCCAGGTGCGGTAGAAGGGAGATACATCTGTTGTTCATATTTACACGTTCTACTGGCTTAAGGAAAGAAGGTCTCCGTTGCCCTTCTTGTGGCATATAGCTCTCCTGAGCTGAACGTGGCTTACAGGTCCCAGAAGTGATGGGCAGTCCTTCGCTTACATCTTAGAATCTAGTGCACAGCCTAGTGGCCTATGACGCTATAAACGCTTGCTGGAGTTTAAGCACCGCTTTGACACAGGCTGCCTTGGATCTGGGGCCTGCCTATTTCTGTGACGAGAAATGGATTGTGTTAAGAAGAGAAGATATGGAACAACAGTGTTTCCCTGCCACAATTGAGCCTGCAACGCTCTAAATCCCAGTGAGGAAATAAAGTTTCCCTTCAAGCTCTCTTTTCCAAAGGGAACACAGAGCATTCTCCCTGCACTTTCCTTTTGAGTGCTGTACTTCCCAGGTGCAGTAGAAGGGAGATACTTTGGCTGTTCACATTTACACGTTCTAGTGGCTTAAGGAAAGAAGGCCTCCATTGCCCTTCTTTCGGCATATAGTTCTCCTCAACTGAACGTGGCTTACAGTTCCCAGAAGTGAAGGGCTGTCCTTCGCTTACATCTTAGAATCTAGTGCACAGCCTAGTGGCCTATGACATCATAAACGCTTGCTGGACTTTAAGCACCGCTTTGACCCAGGCTGCCTTGGACCTGGGGCCTGCCTATTTCTGTGACGAGAAATGGATTGGGTTAAGAAGAGGAGATACGGAACAGCAGTGTTTCCCTGCCACTATTGAGCCTGCAACGCTCTAAATCCCAGTGAGGAAATAAAGTTTCCCTTCAAGCTCCCTTTTCCAAAGGGAACACAGAGCGTTCTCCCTGCACTTTCCTTTTGAGTTCGGTACTTCCCAGGTGCGGTAGAAGGGAGATACTTTTGCTGTTCACGTTTACACGTTCTAGTGGCTTAAGGAAAGAAGGCCGCCATTGCCCTTCTTCTCGCATATAGTTGCCCTCAACTGAAAGTGGCTTACAGGTCCGAGTAGTGTCAGGCAGTCTGTCGTTTACATGTTGCATCCTAGTGCAGAGGCACATGGCCTAAGACACCGAAAAGCTTCCTGCATTTAAAGCACCGCTTTGAACCACGCTGCCTTGGACCTGCGGCCTTTCTATCTGTGTGACGAGAAACAGAGAGCTTGAGCTCGATGCTGGTCGTCCCATATGTTTTACCTATTCACTAATAATCCTTAGGGAATCTCTTCAAACCCTGTTTTCCAAAGGGACCACAAAGCACTCTCCATTTGCCTTCCTTCGGTCTTTGGGGCTTCCCGGTGCTGTAAATGTAGGTACTTCTGTTGTTCACATTGACACCTTCTAGTGGCTTCCGAAAACGCTGAACGTTTTCAGGTCAGTTTTCAAGCCCTATTCTCCACAAGGACCACACAGCTTTCCCCCTGCGCGTCCGAACTGTGTTTTGTACTTCCCAGGTGCGGTAGAAGGGAGATACATCTGCTGTTCACATTTACAGCTTCTAGTGGCGTAAAAAAAGAAGGTCTCCTTTGCCCTTGTTTTGGCATATAGTTCTCCTCAACTGAACGTGGCTTACAGTTCCCAGAAGTGAAGGGCTGTCCTTCGCTTACATCTTAGAATCTAGTGCACAGCCTAGTGGCCTATGACATCATAAACGCTTGCTGGACTTTAAGCACCGCTTTGACCCAGGCTGCCTTGGACCTGGGGCCTGCCTATTTCTGTGACGAGAAATGGATTGTGTTAAGAAGAGGAGATACGGAACAACAGTGTTTCCCTGCTACATTTGAAACTGCAACGCTGTAATTCCAGTGAGGAAAAAAACATGTCCCTTCAAGCTCTTTTCCAATGGGAGCACAGAGCATTCTCCCTGCACTTTCCCTTACACTTTTGTAATTCCCAGGTGCGGTAGAAGGGAGATACATCTGTTGTTCATATTTACACGTTCTACTGGCTAAAGGAAAGAAGGTCTCCGTTGCCCTTCTTGTGGCATATAGTTCTCCTGAGCTGAACGTGGCTTACAGGTCCCAGAAGTGATGGGCAGTCCTTCGCCTACATCTTAGAATCTAGTGCACAGCCTAGTGGCCTATGACACTATAAACGCTTGCTGGAGTTTAAGCACCGCTTTGACACAGGCTGCCTTGGATCTGGGGCCTGCCCATTTCTTTGACGAGAAATGGATTGGGTTAAGAAGAGGAGATACGGAACAGCAGTGTTTCCCTGCCCCAATTGAGCCTGCAACGCTCTAAATCCCAGGGAGGAAATAAAGTTTCCCTTCAAGCTCCCTTTTCCAAAGGGAACACAGAGCGTTCTCCCTGCACTTTCCTTTTGAGTGCTGTACTTCCCAGGTGCGGTAGAAGGGAGATACTTTTGCTGTTCACGTTTACACGTTCTAGTGGCTTAAGGAAAGAAGGCCGCCATTGCCCTTCTTCTGGCATATAGTTGCCCTCAACTGAAAGTGGCTTACAGGTCCGAGTAGTGTCAGGCAGTCTGTCGTTTACATGTTGCATCCTAGTGCAGAGGCACATGGCCTAAGACACCGAAAAGCTTCCTGCATTTAAAGCACCGCTTTGACCCACGCTGCCTTGGACCTGCGGCCTTTCGATCTGTGTGACGAGAAACAGAGAGCTTGAGCTCGATCCTAGTCGTCCCATATGTTTTACCTATTCACTATTAATCCTTAGTGAATCTCTTCAAACCCTGTTTTCCAAAGGGACCACAAAGCACTCTCCATTTGCCTTCCTTCGGTCTTTGGGGCTTCCCGGTGCTGTAAATGTAGGTACTTCTGTTGTTCACATTGACACCTTCTAGTGGCTTCCGAAAACGCTGAACGTTTTCAGGTCAGTTTTCAAGCCCTATTCTCCACAAGGACCACACAGCTTTCCCCCTGCGCGTCCGAACTGTGTTTTGTACTTCCCAGGTGCGGTAGAAGGGAGATACATCTGCTGTTCACATTTACAGCTTCTAGTGGCGTAAAAAAAGAAGGTCTCCTTTGCCCTTGTTTTGGCATATAGTTCTCCTCAACTGAACGTGGCTTACAGTTCCCAGAAGTGAAGGGCTGTCCTTCGCTTACATCTTAGAATCTAGTGCACAGCCTAGTGGCCTATGACATCATAAACGCTTGCTGGACTTTAAGCACCGCTTTGACCCAGGCTGCCTTGGACCTGGGGCCTGCCTATTTCTGTGATGAGAAATGGATTGTGTTAAGAAGAGGAGATACGGAACAACAGTGTTTCCCTGCTACATTTGAAACTGCAACGCTGTAATTCCAGTGAGGAAAAAAACATGTCCCTTCAAGCTCTTTTCCAATGGGAGCACAGAGCATTCTCCCTGCACTTTCCCTTACACTTTTGTAATTCCCAGGTGCGGTAGAAGGGAGATACATCTGTTGTTCATATTTACACGTTCTACTGGCTAAAGGAAAGAAGGTCTCCGTTGCCCTTCTTGTGGCATATAGTTCTCCTGAGCTGAACGTGGCTTACAGGTCCCAGAAGTGATGGGCAGTCCTTCGCCTACATCTTAGAATCTAGTGCACAGCCTAGTGGCCTATGACACTATAAACGCTTGCTGGAGTTTAAGCACCGCTTTGACACAGGCTGCCTTGGATCTGGGGCCTGCCCATTTCTTTGACGAGAAATGGATTGGGTTAAGAAGAGGAGATACGGAACAGCAGTGTTTCCCTGCCCCAATTGAGCCTGCAACGCTCTAAATCCCAGGGAGGAAATAAAGTTTCCCTTCAAGCTCCCTTTTCCAAAGGGAACACAGAGCGTTCTCCCTGCACTTTCCTTTTGAGTTCGGTACTTCCCAGGTGCGGTAGAAGGGAGATACTTTTGCTGTTCACGTTTACACGTTCTAGTGGCTTAAGGAAAGAAGGCCGCCATTGCCCTTCTTCTCGCATATAGTTGCCCTCAACTGAAAGTGGCTTACAGGTCCGAGTAGTGTCAGGCAGTCTGTCGTTTACATGTTGCATCCTAGTGCAGAGGCACATGGCCTAAGACACCGAAAAGCTTCCTGCATTTAAAGCACCGCTTTGACCCACGCTGCCTTGGACCTGCGGCCTTTCGATCTGTGTGACGAGAAACAGAGAGCTTGAGCTCGATGCTGGTCGTCCCATATGTTTTACCTATTCACTAATAATCCTTAGGGAATCTCTTCAAACCCTGTTTTCCAAAGGGACCACAAAGCACTCTCCATTTGCCTTCCTTCGGTCTTTGGGGCTTCCCGGTGCTGTAAATGTAGGTACTTCTGTTGTTCACATTGACACCTTCTAGTGGCTTCCGAAAACGCTGAACGTTTTCAGGTCAGTTTTCAAGCCCTATTCTCCACAAGGACCACACAGCTTTCCCCCTGCGCGTCCGAACTGTGTTTTGTACTTCCCAGGTGCGGTAGAAGGGAGATACATCTGCTGTTCACATTTACAGCTTCTAGTGGCGTAAAAAAAGAAGGTCTCCTTTGCCCTTGTTTTGGCATATAGTTCTCCTCAACTGAACGTGGCTTACAGTTCCCAGAAGTGAAGGGCTGTCCTTCGCTTACATCTTAGAATCTAGTGCACAGCCTAGTGGCCTATGACATCATAAACGCTTGCTGGACTTTAAGCACCGCTTTGACCCAGGCTGCCTTGGACCTGGGGCCTGCCTATTTCTTTGACGAGAAATGGATTGGGTTAAGAAGAGGAGATACGGAACAGCAGTGTTTCCCTGCCACAATTGAGCCTGCAACGCTCTAAATCCCAGTGAGGAAATAAAGTTTCCCTTCAAGCTCCCTTTTCCAAAGGGAACACAGAGCGTTCTCCCTGCACTTTCCTTTTGAGTTCGGTACTTCCCAGGTGCGGTAGAAGGGAGATACTTTTGCTGTTCACGTTTACACGTTCTAGTGGCTTAAGGAAAGAAGGCCGCCATTGCCCTTCTTCTCGCATATAGTTGCCCTCAACTGAAAGTGGCTTACAGGTCCGAGTAGTGTCAGGCAGTCTGTCGTTTACATGTTGCATCCTAGTGCAGAGGCACATGGCCTAAGACACCGAAAAGCTTCCTGCATTTAAAGCACCGCTTTGAACCACGCTGCCTTGGACCTGCGGCCTTTCTATCTGTGTGACGAGAAACAGAGAGCTTGAGCTCGATGCTGGTCGTCCCATATGTTTTACCTATTCACTAATAATCCTTAGGGAATCTCTTCAAACCCTGTTTTCCAAAGGGACCACAAAGCACTCTCCATTTGCCTTCCTTCGGTCTTTGGGGCTTCCCGGTGCTGTAAATGTAGGTACTTCTGTTGTTCACATTGACACCTTCTAGTGGCTTCCGAAAACGCTGAACGTTTTCAGGTCAGTTTTCAAGCCCTATTCTCCACAAGGACCACACAGCTTTCCCCCTGCGCGTCCGAACTGTGTTTTGTACTTCCCAGGTGCGGTAGAAGGGAGATACATCTGCTGTTCACATTTACAGCTTCTAGTGGCGTAAAAAAAGAAGGTCTCCTTTGCCCTTGTTTTGGCATATAGTTCTCCTCAACTGAACGTGGCTTACAGTTCCCAGAAGTGAAGGGCTGTCCTTCGCTTACATCTTAGAATCTAGTGCACAGCCTAGTGGCCTATGACATCATAAACGCTTGCTGGACTTTAAGCACCGCTTTGACCCAGGCTGCCTTGGACCTGGGGCCTGCCTATTTCTGTGACGAGAAATGGATTGGGTTAAGAAGAGGAGATACGGAACAACAGTGTTTCCCTGCTACATTTGAAACTGCAACGCTGTAATTCCAGTGAGGAAAAAAACATGTCCCTTCAAGCTCTTTTCCAATGGGAGCACAGAGCATTCTCCCTGCACTTTCCCTTACACTTTTGTAATTCCCAGGTGCGGTAGAAGGGAGATACATCTGTTGTTCATATTTACACGTTCTACTGGCTAAAGGAAAGAAGGTCTCCGTTGCCCTTCTTGTGGCATATAGTTCTCCTGAGCTGAACGTGGCTTACAGGTCCCAGAAGTGATGGGCAGTCCTTCGCCTACATCTTAGAATCTAGTGCACAGCCTAGTGGCCTATGACACTATAAACGCTTGCTGGAGTTTAAGCACCGCTTTGACACAGGCTGCCTTGGATCTGGGGCCTGCCCATTTCTTTGACGAGAAATGGATTGGGTTAAGAAGAGGAGATACGGAACAGCAGTGTTTCCCTGCCACAATTGAGCCTGCAACGCTCTAAATCCCAGTGAGGAAATAAAGTTTCCCTTCAAGCTCCCTTTTCCAAAGGGAACACAGAGCGTTCTCCCTGCACTTTCCTTTTGAGTGCTGTACTTCCCAGGTGCGGTAGAAGGGAGATACTTTTGCTGTTCACGTTTACACGTTCTAGTGGCTTAAGGAAAGAAGGCCGCCATTGCCCTTCTTCTGGCATATAGTTGCCCTCAACTGAAAGTGGCTTACAGGTCCGAGTAGTGTCAGGCAGTCTGTCGTTTACATGTTGCCTCCTAGTGCAGAGGCACATGGCCTAAGACACCGAAAAGCTTCCTGCATTTAAAGCACCGCTTTGACCCACGCTGCCTTGGACCTGCGGCCTTTCGATCTGTGTGACGAGAAACAGAGAGCTTGAGCTCGATCCTAGTCGTCCCATATGTTTTACCTATTCACTATTAATCCTTAGTGAATCTCTTCAAACCCTGTTTTCCAAAGGGTCCACAAAGCACTCTCCATTTGCCTTCCTTCGGTCTTTGGGGCTTCCCGGTGCTGTAGAATGTAGGTACTTCTGTTGTTCACATTGATACCTTCTAGTGGCTTCCGAAAACGGGGAACGTTTTCAGGTCAGTGTTCAAGCCCTATTCTTCACAAGGACCACACAGCTTTCCCCCTGCGCGTCCGAACTGAGTTTTGTACTTCCCAGATGCGGTAGAAGGGAGATACATCTGCTGTTCACATTTACAGCCTCTAGTGCCTTAAGAAAAGAAGGTCTCCATTGCCCTTCTTTTGGCATATAGTTCTCAACTGAACATGGCTTACAGGTCCCAGAAGTGTCGGGCACTCCGTCGCCCTCATCTTAGAATCTAGTGCACAGCCTAGTGGTCTAAGACACTGTTAACGCTTGCTGGAGATTAAGCACCGCTTTGACCCAGGCTGCCTTGGACCTGGGGCCTTCCTATTTCTGTGACGAGAAATGGATTGGGTTAAGAAGAGGAGATACGGAACAACAGTGTTTCCCTGCTACATTTGAAACTGCAACGCTGTAATTCCAGTGAGGAAAAAAACGTTTTCCTTCAAGCTCTTTTCCAATGGGAGCACAGAGCATTCTCCCTGCACTTTCCCTTTCACTTTTGTAATTCCCAGGTGCGGTAGAAGGGAGATACATCTGTTGTTCATATTTACACGTTCTACTGGCTTAAGGAAAGAAGGTCTCCGTTGCCCTTCTTGTGGCATATAGTTCTCCTGAGCTGAACGTGGCTTACAGGTCCCAGAAGTGATGGGCAGTCCTTCGCCTACATCTTAGAATCTAGTGCACAGCCTAGTGGCCTATGACGCTATAAACGCTTGCTGGAGTTTAAGCACCGCTTTGACACAGGCTGCCTTGGATCTGGGGCCTGCCTATTTCTGTGACGAGAAATGGATTGTGTTAAGAAGAGAAGATATGGAACAACAGTGTTTCCCTGCCACAATTGAGCCTGCAACGCTCTAAATCCCAGTGAGGAAATAAAGTTTCCCTTCAAGCTCTCTTTTCCAAAGGGAACACAGAGCATTCTCCCTGCACTTTCCTTTTGAGTGCTGTACTTCCCAGGTGCAGTAGAAGGGAGATACTTTGGCTGTTCACATTTACACGTTCTAGTGGCTTAAGGAAAGAAGGCCTCCATTGCCCTTCTTTCGGCATATAGTTGTCCTCAACTGAAAGTGGCTTACAGGTCCGAGTAGTGTCAGGCAGTCTGTCGTTTACATGTTGCATCCTAGTGCAGAGGCACATGGCCTAAGACACCGAAAAGCTTCCTGCATTTAAAGCACCGCTTTGAACCACGCTGCCTTGGACCTGCGGCCTTTCTATCTGTGTGACGAGAAACAGAGAGCTTGAGCTCGATGCTGGTCGTCCCATATGTTTTACCTATTCACTAATAATCCTTAGGGAATCTCTTCAAACCCTGTTTTCCAAAGGGACCACAAAGCACTCTCCATTTGCCTTCCTTCGGTCTTTGGGGCTTCCCGGTGCTGTAAATGTAGGTACTTCTGTTGTTCACATTGACACCTTCTAGTGGCTTCCGAAAACGCTGAACGTTTTCAGGTCAGTTTTCAAGCCCTATTCTCCACAAGGACCACACAGCTTTCCCCCTGCGCGTCCGAACTGTGTTTTGTACTTCCCAGGTGCGGTAGAAGGGAGATACATCTGCTGTTCACATTTACAGCTTCTAGTGGCGTAAAAAAAGAAGGTCTCCTTTGCCCTTGTTTTGGCATATAGTTCTCCTCAACTGAACGTGGCTTACAGTTCCCAGAAGTGAAGGGCTGTCCTTCGCTTACATCTTAGAATCTAGTGCACAGCCTAGTGGCCTATGACATCATAAACGCTTGCTGGACTTTAAGCACCGCTTTGACCCAGGCTGCCTTGGACCTGGGGCCTGCCTATTTCTTTGACGAGAAATGGATTGGGTTAAGAAGAGGAGATACGGAACAGCAGTGTTTCCCTGCCACAATTGAGCCTGCAACGCTCTAAATCCCAGTGAGGAAATAAAGTTTCCCTTCAAGCTCCCTTTTCCAAAGGGAACACAGAGCGTTCTCCCTGCACTTTCCTTTTGAGTTCGGTACTTCCCAGGTGCGGTAGAAGGGAGATACTTTTGCTGTTCACGTTTACACGTTCTAGTGGCTTAAGGAAAGAAGGCCGCCATTGCCCTTCTTCTGGCATATAGTTGCCCTCAACTGAAAGTGGCTTACAGGTCCGAGTAGTGTCAGGCAGTCTGTCGTTTACATGTTGCATCCTAGTGCAGAGGCACATGGCCTAAGACACCGAAAAGCTTCCTGCATTTAAAGCACCGCTTTGAACCACGCTGCCTTGGACCTGCGGCCTTTCTATCTGTGTGACGAGAAACCGAGAGCTTGAGCTCGATGCTGGTCGTCCCATATGTTTTACCTATTCACTAATAATCCTTAGGGAATCTCTTCAAACCCTGTTTTCCAAAGGGACCACAAAGCACTCTCCATTTGCCTTCCTTCGGTCTTTGGGGCTTCCCGGTGCTGTAAATGTAGGTACTTCTGTTGTTCACATTGACACCTTCTAGTGGCTTCCGAAAACGCTGAACGTTTTCAGGTCAGTTTTCAAGCCCTATTCTCCACAAGGACCACACAGCTTTCCCCCTGCGCGTCCGAACTGTGTTTTGTACTTCCCAGGTGCGGTAGAAGGGAGATACATCTGCTGTTCACATTTACAGCTTCTAGTGGCGTAAAAAAAGAAGGTCTCCTTTGCCCTTGTTTTGGCATATAGTTCTCCTCAACTGAACGTGGCTTACAGTTCCCAGAAGTGAAGGGCTGTCCTTCGCTTACATCTTAGAATCTAGTGCACAGCCTAGTGGCCTATGACATCATAAACGCTTGCTGGACTTTAAGCACCGCTTTGACCCAGGCTGCCTTGGACCTGGGGCCTGCCTATTTCTGTGACGAGAAATGGATTGTGTTAAGAAGAGGAGATACGGAACAACAGTGTTTCCCTGCTACATTTGAAACTGCAACGCTGTAATTCCAGTGAGGAAAAAAACATGTCCCTTCAAGCTCTTTTCCAATGGGAGCACAGAGCATTCTCCCTGCACTTTCCCTTACACTTTTGTAATTCCCAGGTGCGGTAGAAGGGAGATACATCTGTTGTTCATATTTACACGTTCTACTGGCTAAAGGAAAGAAGGTCTCCGTTGCCCTTCTTGTGGCATATAGTTCTCCTGAGCTGAACGTGGCTTACAGGTCCCAGAAGTGATGGGCAGTCCTTCGCCTACATCTTAGAATCTAGTGCACAGCCTAGTGGCCTATGACACTATAAACGCTTGCTGGAGTTTAAGCACCGCTTTGACACAGGCTGCCTTGGATCTGGGGCCTGCCCATTTCTTTGACGAGAAATGGATTGGGTTAAGAAGAGGAGATACGGAACAGCAGTGTTTCCCTGCCCCAATTGAGCCTGCAACGCTCTAAATCCCAGGGAGGAAATAAAGTTTCCCTTCAAGCTCCCTTTTCCAAAGGGAACACAGAGCGTTCTCCCTGCACTTTCCTTTTGAGTGCTGTACTTCCCAGGTGCGGTAGAAGGGAGATACTTTTGCTGTTCACGTTTACACGTTCTAGTGGCTTAAGGAAAGAATGCCGCCATTGCCCTTCTTCTGGCATATAGTTGCCCTCAACTGAAAGTGGCTTACAGGTCCGAGTAGTGTCAGGCAGTCTGTCGTTTACATGTTGCATCCTAGTGCAGAGGCACATGGCCTAAGACACCGAAAAGCTTCCTGCATTTAAAGCACCGCTTTGACCCACGCTGCCTTGGACCTGCGGCCTTTCCATCTGTGTGACGAGAAACAGAGAGCTTGAGCTCGATCCTAGTCGTCCCATATGTTTTACCTATTCACTATTAATCCTTAGTGAATCTCTTCAAACCCTGTTTTCCAAAGGGACCACAAAGCACTCTCCCTTTGCCTTCCTTCGGTCTTTGGGGCTTCCCGGTGCTGTAGAATGTAGGTACTTCTGTTGTTCACATTGATACCTTCTAGTGGCTTCCGAAAACGCGGAACGTTTTCAGGTCAGTTTTCAAGCCCTATTCTTCACAAGGACCACACAGCTTTCCCCCTGCGCGTCCGAACTGAGTTTTGTACTTCCCAGATGCGGTAGAAGGGAGATACATCTGCTGTTCACATTTACAGCCTCTAGTGCCTTAAGAAAAGAAGGTCTCCATTGCCCTTCTTTTGGCATATAGTTCTCAACTGAACATGGCTTACAGGTCCCAGAAGTGTCGGGCACTCCGTCGCCCTCATCTTAGAATCTAGTGCACAGCCTAGTGGTCTAAGACACTGTTAACGCTTGCTGGAGATTAAGCACCGCTTTGACCCAGGCTGCCTTGGACCTGGGGCCTGCCTATTTCTGTGACGAGAAATGGATTGGGTTAAGAAGAGGAGATACGGAACAACAGTGTTTCCCTGCTACATTTGAAACTGCAACGCTGTAATTCCAGTGAGGAAAAAAACGTTTTCCTTCAAGCTCTTTTCCAATGGGAGCACAGAGCATTCTCCCTGCACTTTCCCTTTCACTTTTGTAATTCCCAGGTGCGGTAGAAGGGAGATACATCTGTTGTTCATATTTACACGTTCTACTGGCTTAAGGAAAGAAGGTCTCCGTTGCCCTTCTTGTGGCATATAGTTCTCCTGAGCTGAACGTGGCTTACAGGTCCCAGAAGTGATGGGCAGTCCTTCGCTTACATCTTAGAATCTAGTGCACAGCCTAGTGGCCTAGGACGCTATAAACGCTTGCTGGAGTTTAAGCACCGCTTTGACACAGGCTGCCTTGGATCTGGGGCCTGCCTATTTCTGTGACGAGAAATGGATTGTGTTAAGAAGAGAAGATATGGAACAACAGTGTTTCCCTGCCACAATTGAGCCTGCAACGCTCTAAATCCCAGTGAGGAAATAAAGTTTCCCTTCAAGCTCTCTTTTCCAAAGGGAACACAGAGCATTCTCCCTGCACTTTCCTTTTGAGTGCTGTACTTCCCAGGTGCAGTAGAAGGGAGATACTTTGGCTGTTCACATTTACACGTTCTAGTGGCTTAAGGAAAGAAGGCCTCCATTGCCCTTCTTTCGGCATATAGTTGTCCTCAACTGAAAGTGGCTTACAGGTCCGAGTAGTGTCAGGCAGTCTGTCGTTTACATGTTGCATCCTAGTGCAGAGGCACATGGCCTAAGACACCGAAAAGCTTCCTGCATTTAAAGCACCGCTTTGAACCACGCTGCCTTGGACCTGCGGCCTTTCTATCTGTGTGACGAGAAACAGAGAGCTTGAGCTCGATGCTGGTCGTCCCATATGTTTTACCTATTCACTAATAATCCTTAGGGAATCTCTTCAAACCCTGTTTTCCAAAGGGACCACAAAGCACTCTCCATTTGCCTTCCTTCGGTCTTTGGGGCTTCCCGGTGCTGTAAATGTAGGTACTTCTGTTGTTCACATTGACACCTTCTAGTGGCTTCCGAAAACGCTGAACGTTTTCAGGTCAGTTTTCAAGCCCTATTCTCCACAAGGACCACACAGCTTTCCCCCTGCGCGTCCGAACTGTGTTTTGTACTTCCCAGGTGCGGTAGAAGGGAGATACATCTGCTGTTCACATTTACAGCTTCTAGTGGCGTAAAAAAAGAAGGTCTCCTTTGCCCTTGTTTTGGCATATAGTTCTCCTCAACTGAACGTGGCTTACAGTTCCCAGAAGTGAAGGGCTGTCCTTCGCTTACATCTTAGAATCTAGTGCACAGCCTAGTGGCCTATGACATCATAAACGCTTGCTGGACTTTAAGCACCGCTTTGACCCAGGCTGCCTTGGACCTGGGGCCTGCCTATTTCTTTGACGAGAAATGGATTGGGTTAAGAAGAGGAGATACGGAACAACAGTGTTTCCCTGCTACATTTGAAACTGCAACGCTGTAATTCCAGTGAGGAAAAAAACATGTCCCTTCAAGCTCTTTTCCAATGGGAGCACAGAGCATTCTCCCTGCACTTTCCCTTACACTTCTGTAATTCCCAGGTGCGGTAGAAGGGAGATACATCTGTTGTTCATATTTACACGTTCTACTGGCTAAAGGAAAGAAGGTCTCCGTTGCCCTTCTTGTGGCATATAGTTCTCCTGAGCTGAACGTGGCTTACAGGTCCCAGAAGTGATGGGCAGTCCTTCGCCTACATCTTAGAATCTAGTGCACAGCCTAGTGGCCTATGACACTATAAACGCTTGCTGGAGTTTAAGCACCGCTTTGACACAGGCTGCCTTGGATCTGGGGCCTGCCCATTTCTTTGACGAGAAATGGATTGGGTTAAGAAGAGGAGATACGGAACAGCAGTGTTTCCCTGCCACAATTGAGCCTGCAACGCTCTAAATCCCAGTGAGGAAATAAAGTTTCCCTTCAAGCTCCCTTTTCCAAAGGGAACACAGAGCGTTCTCCCTGCACTTTCCTTTTGAGTGCTGTACTTCCCAGGTGCGGTAGAAGGGAGATACTTTTGCTGTTCACGTTTACACGTTCTAGTGGCTTAAGGAAAGAAGGCCGCCATTGCCCTTCTTCTGGCATATAGTTGCCCTCAACTGAAAGTGGCTTACAGGTCCGAGTAGTGTCAGGCAGTCTGTCGTTTACATGTTGCCTCCTAGTGCAGAGGCACATGGCCTAAGACACCGAAAAGCTTCCTGCATTTAAAGCACCGCTTTGACCCACGCTGCCTTGGACCTGCGGCCTTTCGATCTGTGTGACGAGAAACAGAGAGCTTGAGCTCGATCCTAGTCGTCCCATATGTTTTACCTATTCACTATTAATCCTTAGTGAATCTCTTCAAACCCTGTTTTCCAAAGGGTCCACAAAGCACTCTCCATTTGCCTTCCTTCGGTCTTTGGGGCTTCCCGGTGCTGTAGAATGTAGGTACTTCTGTTGTTCACATTGATACCTTCTAGTGGCTTCCGAAAACGGGGAACGTTTTCAGGTCAGTTTTCAAGCCCTATTCTTCACAAGGACCACACAGCTTTCCCCCTGCGCGTCCGAACTGAGTTTTGTACTTCCCAGATGCGGTAGAAGGGAGATACATCTGCTGTTCACATTTACAGCCTCTAGTGCCTTAAGAAAAGAAGGTCTCCATTGCCCTTCTTTTGGCATATAGTTCTCAACTGAACATGGCTTACAGGTCCCAGAAGTGTCGGGCACTCCGTCGCCCTCATCTTAGAATCTAGTGCACAGCCTAGTGGTCTAAGACACTGTTAACGCTTGCTGGAGATTAAGCACCGCTTTGACCCAGGCTGCCTTGGACCTGGGGCCTGCCTATTTCTGTGACGAGAAATGGATTGGGTTAAGAAGAGGAGATACGGAACAACAGTGTTTCCCTGCTACATTTGAAACTGCAACGCTGTAATTCCAGTGAGGAAAAAAACGTTTTCCTTCAAGCTCTTTTCCAATGGGAGCACAGAGCATTCTCCCTGCACTTTCCCTTTCACTTTTGTAATTCCCAGGTGCGGTAGAAGGGAGATACATCTGTTGTTCATATTTACACGTTCTACTGGCTTAAGGAAAGAAGGTCTCCGTTGCCCTTCTTGTGGCATATAGTTCTCCTGAGCTGAACGTGGCTTACAGGTCCCAGAAGTGATGGGCAGTCCTTCGCCTACATCTTAGAATCTAGTGCACAGCCTAGTGGCCTATGACGCTATAAACGCTTGCTGGAGTTTAAGCACCGCTTTGACACAGGCTGCCTTGGATCTGGGGCCTGCCTATTTCTGTGACGAGAAATGGATTGTGTTAAGAAGAGAAGATATGGAACAACAGTGTTTCCCTGCCACAATTGAGCCTGCAACGCTCTAAATCCCAGTGAGGAAATAAAGTTTCCCTTCAAGCTCTCTTTTCCAAAGGGAACACAGAGCATTCTCCCTGCACTTTCCTTTTGAGTGCTGTACTTCCCAGGTGCAGTAGAAGGGAGATACTTTGGCTGTTCACATTTACACGTTCTAGTGGCTTAAGGAAAGAAGGCCTCCATTGCCCTTCTTTCGGCATATAGTTGTCCTCAACTGAAAGTGGCTTACAGGTCCGAGTAGTGTCAGGCAGTCTGTCGTTTACATGTTGCATCCTAGTGCAGAGGCACATGGCCTAAGACACCGAAAAGCTTCCTGCATTTAAAGCACCGCTTTGAACCACGCTGCCTTGGACCTGCGGCCTTTCTATCTGTGTGACGAGAAACAGAGAGCTTGAGCTCGATGCTGGTCGTCCCATATGTTTTACCTATTCACTAATAATCCTTAGGGAATCTCTTCAAACCCTGTTTTCCAAAGGGACCACAAAGCACTCTCCATTTGCCTTCCTTCGGTCTTTGGGGCTTCCCGGTGCTGTAAATGTAGGTACTTCTGTTGTTCACATTGACACCTTCTAGTGGCTTCCGAAAACGCTGAACGTTTTCAGGTCAGTTTTCAAGCCCTATTCTCCACAAGGACCACACAGCTTTCCCCCTGCGCGTCCGAACTGTGTTTTGTACTTCCCAGGTGCGGTAGAAGGGAGATACATCTGCTGTTCACATTTACAGCTTCTAGTGGCGTAAAAAAAGAAGGTCTCCTTTGCCCTTGTTTTGGCATATAGTTCTCCTCAACTGAACGTGGCTTACAGTTCCCAGAAGTGAAGGGCTGTCCTTCGCTTACATCTTAGAATCTAGTGCACAGCCTAGTGGCCTATGACATCATAAACGCTTGCTGGACTTTAAGCACCGCTTTGACCCAGGCTGCCTTGGACCTGGGGCCTGCCTATTTCTTTGACGAGAAATGGATTGGGTTAAGAAGAGGAGATACGGAACAGCAGTGTTTCCCTGCCACAATTGAGCCTGCAACGCTCTAAATCCCAGTGAGGAAATAAAGTTTCCCTTCAAGCTCCCTTTTCCAAAGGGAACACAGAGCGTTCTCCCTGCACTTTCCTTTTGAGTTCGGTACTTCCCAGGTGCGGTAGAAGGGAGATACTTTTGCTGTTCACGTTTACACGTTCTAGTGGCTTAAGGAAAGAAGGCCGCCATTGCCCTTCTTCTCGCATATAGTTGCCCTCAACTGAAAGTGGCTTACAGGTCCGAGTAGTGTCAGGCAGTCTGTCGTTTACATGTTGCATCCTAGTGCAGAGGCACATGGCCTAAGACACCGAAAAGCTTCCTGCATTTAAAGCACCGCTTTGACCCACGCTGCCTTGGACCTGCGGCCTTTCTATCTGTGTGACGAGAAACAGAGAGCTTGAGCTCGATGCTGGTCGTCCCATATGTTTTACCTATTCACTAATAATCCTTAGGGAATCTCTTCAAACCCTGTTTTCCAAAGGGACCACAAAGCACTTTCCATTTGCCTTCCTTCGGTCTTTGGGGCTTCCCGGTGCTGTAAATGTAGGTACTTCTGTTGTTCACATTGACACCTTCTAGTGGCTTCCGAAAACGCTGAACGTTTTCAGGTCAGTTTTCAAGCCCTATTCTCCACAAGGACCACACAGCTTTCCCCCTGCGCGTCCGAACTGTGTTTTGTACTTCCCAGGTGCGGTAGAAGGGAGATACATCTGCTGTTCACATTTACAGCTTCTAGTGGCGTAAAAAAAGAAGGTCTCCTTTGCCCTTGTTTTGGCATATAGTTCTCCTCAACTGAACGTGGCTTACAGTTCCCAGAAGTGAAGGGCTGTCCTTCGCTTACATCTTAGAATCTAGTGCACAGCCTAGTGGCCTATGACATCATAAACGCTTGCTGGACTTTAAGCACCGCTTTGACCCAGGCTGCCTTGGACCTGGGGCCTGCCTATTTCTGTGACGAGAAATGGATTGTGTTAAGAAGAGGAGATACGGAACAACAGTGTTTCCCTGCTACATTTGAAACTGCAACGCTGTAATTCCAGTGAGGAAAAAAACATGTCCCTTCAAGCTCTTTTCCAATGGGAGCACAGAGCATTCTCCCTGCACTTTCCCTTACACTTTTGTAATTCCCAGGTGCGGTAGAAGGGAGATACATCTGTTGTTCATATTTACACGTTCTACTGGCTAAAGGAAAGAAGGTCTCCGTTGCCCTTCTTGTGGCATATAGTTCTCCTGAGCTGAACGTGGCTTACAGGTCCCAGAAGTGATGGGCAGTCCTTCGCCTACATCTTAGAATCTAGTGCACAGCCTAGTGGCCTATGACACTATAAACGCTTGCTGGAGTTTAAGCACCGCTTTGACACAGGCTGCCTTGGATCTGGGGCCTGCCCATTTCTTTGACGAGAAATGGATTGGGTTAAGAAGAGGAGATACGGAACAGCAGTGTTTCCCTGCCCCAATTGAGCCTGCAACGCTCTAAATCCCAGGGAGGAAATAAAGTTTCCCTTCAAGCTCCCTTTTCCAAAGGGAACACAGAGCGTTCTCCCTGCACTTTCCTTTTGAGTGCTGTACTTCCCAGGTGCGGTAGAAGGGAGATACTTTTGCTGTTCACGTTTACACGTTCTAGTGGCTTAAGGAAAGAAGGCCGCCATTGCCCTTCTTCTGGCATATAGTTGCCCTCAACTGAAAGTGGCTTACAGGTCCGAGTAGTGTCAGGCAGTCTGTCGTTTACATGTTGCATCCTAGTGCAGAGGCACATGGCCTAAGACACCGAAAAGCTTCCTGCATTTAAAGCACCGCTTTGACCCACGCTGCCTTGGACCTGCTGCCTTTCCATCTGTGTGACGAGAAACAGAGAGCTTGAGCTCGATCCTAGTCGTCCCATATGTTTTACCTATTCACTATTAATCCTTAGTGAATCTCTTCAAACCCTGTTTTCCAAAGGGACCACAAAGCACTCTCCCTTTGCCTTCCTTCGGTCTTTGGGGCTTCCCGGTGCTGTAGAATGTAGGTACTTCTGTTGTTCACATTGATACCTTCTAGTGGCTTCCGAAAACGCTGAACGTTTTCAGGTCAGTTTTCAAGCCCTATTCTTCACAAGGACCACACAGCTTTCCCCCTGCGCGTCCGAACTGAGTTTTGTACTTCCCAGATGCGGTAGAAGGGAGATACATCTGCTGTTCACATTTACAGCCTCTAGTGCCTTAAGAAAAGAAGGTCTCCATTGCCCTTCTTTTGGCATATAGTTCTCAACTGAACATGGCTTACAGGTCCCAGAAGTGTCGGGCACTCCGTCGCCCTCATCTTAGAATCTAGTGCACAGCCTAGTGGTCTAAGACACTGTTAACGCTTGCTGGAGATTAAGCACCGCTTTGACCCAGGCTGCCTTGGACCTGGGGCCTGCCTATTTCTGTGACGAGAAATGGATTGGGTTAAGAAGAGGAGATACGGAACAACAGTGTTTCCCTGCTACATTTGAAACTGCAACGCTGTAATTCCAGTGAGGAAAAAAACGTTTTCCTTCAAGCTCTTTTCCAATGGGAGCACAGAGCATTCTCCCTGCACTTTCCCTTTCACTTTTGTAATTCCCAGGTGCGGTAGAAGGGAGATACATCTGTTGTTCATATTTACACGTTCTACTGGCTTAAGGAAAGAAGGTCTCCGTTGCCCTTCTTGTGGCATATAGTTCTCCTGAGCTGAACGTGGCTTACAGGTCCCAGAAGTGATGGGCAGTCCTTCGCTTACATCTTAGAATCTAGTGCACAGCCTAGTGGCCTATGACGCTATAAACGCTTGCTGGAGTTTAAGCACCGCTTTGACACAGGCTGCCTTGGATCTGGGGCCTGCCTATTTCTGTGACGAGAAATGGATTGGGTTAAGAAGAGGAGATACGGAACAGCAGTGTTTCCCTGCCCCAATTGAGCCTGCAACGCTCTAAATCCCAGGGAGGAAATAAAGTTTCCCTTCAAGCTCCCTTTTCCAAAGGGAACACAGAGCGTTCTCCCTGCACTTTCCTTTTGAGTGCTGTACTTCCCAGGTGCGGTAGAAGGGAGATACTTTTGCTGTTCACGTTTACACGTTCTAGTGGCTTAAGGAAAGAAGGCCGCCATTGCCCTTCTTCTGGCATATAGTTGCCCTCAACTGAAAGTGGCTTACAGGTCCGAGTAGTGTCAGGCAGTCTGTCGTTTACATGTTGCATCCTAGTGCAGAGGCACATGGCCTAAGACACCGAAAAGCTTCCTGCATTTAAAGCACCGCTTTGACCCACGCTGCCTTGGACCTGCTGCCTTTCCATCTGTGTGACGAGAAACAGAGAGCTTGAGCTCGATCCTAGTCGTCCCATATGTTTTACCTATTCACTATTAATCCTTAGTGAATCTCTTCAAACCCTGTTTTCCAAAGGGACCACAAAGCACTCTCCCTTTGCCTTCCTTCGGTCTTTGGGGCTTCCCGGTGCTGTAGAATGTAGGTACTTCTGTTGTTCACATTGATACCTTCTAGTGGCTTCCGAAAACGCTGAACGTTTTCAGGTCAGTTTTCAAGCCCTATTCTTCACAAGGACCACACAGCTTTCCCCCTGCGCGTCCGAACTGAGTTTTGTACTTCCCAGATGCGGTAGAAGGGAGATACATCTGCTGTTCACATTTACAGCCTCTAGTGCCTTAAGAAAAGAAGGTCTCCATTGCCCTTCTTTTGGCATATAGTTCTCAACTGAAC